>NC_039284.1:12528069-12828455 GCF_003368295.1 Carassius auratus
AGAATAGTAACCAGGATGGCCGAGAGGTTAAGGCGTTGGACTTAAGATCCAATGGACAAATGTCCTCTTGGGTCGAACCCACTCCTGGTAGACCAATGATAATCTAAAAAAGAAAACATTAATTTGACTCAACATTATGAGTTTCTGTCACAAAAAAAAAAGTAGCTTTTTTTCAGAAAAGTAACCAGGATGGCGAGAGGTTAAGGCGTGGACTTAAGATCCAATGGACAAATGTCCTCGTGGGTTCGATCCCACTCCTGGTAGATCATGATATTTAATAAAATAAAATAAACAGTAATTTGGCTCAACATTATGAGTTTCTGTCACAAAAAGAAAATGCTCAGTTCTTAATACCAGTAAAAAAAAAAAAAAAACAGGTTGCTTTTGTCAAAGCAGTAACCAGGATGGCTGAGAGGTTATCTGAGAATAGTAACCAGGATTATCAATGAAAATTGTTCAGTTCTTAATACCAGTTTAAAAAAAAAAAAAAAGTATCTTTTTTTGGGAGTCGAAGCCAGGATGGCCGAGAGGTTAAGGCGTTGGACTTAAGATCCAATGGACAAATGTCCTTGTGGGTTCGAACCCACTCCTGGTAGACCAATGATATTAAAAAATAAATAGTAATTTAGCTCAACATTATGAGTTTCTGTCACAAAAGAAAATGCTAATTCTTATATACCAGTTTAAAAAAAAAAAAAAGCTTTTTTTCAGAATAGTAACCAGGATGGCGAGAGGTAAGGCGTTGGACTTAATTGGCTCAAAAAAAAAAAAATAGCTTTTTTTTCAGAATAGTAACCAGGATGGCCGAGAGGTTAAGGTGTTGGACTTAAGATCCAATGGACAAATGTCCTCGTGGTTCGAACCCCACTCCTGGTAGACCAATGATAATCTAAAAAAAATAAAACAGTAATTTAGCTCAACATTATGAGTTTCTGTCACAAAAAAAATCACTCAGTTCTTAAATACCAGTTAAAAAAAAACATGTTGCTATTGTCAGAACAGTAACCAGGATGGCCGAGAGGTTAAGGCGTTGGACTTAAGATCCAATGGACAAATGTCCGTGGGTTCGAACCCCACTCCTGGTAGACCAATGATATTTAATAAATAAAACAGTAATTTGGCTCAACATTATGAGTTTCTGTCACAAAAGAAAATGCTAGTTTCTTAAATGCCAGTAAAAAAAAAAAAAAAAAAGTAGCTTTTTTTCAGAATAGTAACCAGGATGGCCGAGAGGTTAAGGCGTTGGACTAAGATCCAATGGACAAATGTCCTCGTGGGTTCGAACCCCACTCCTGGTAGACCAATGATAATCTAAAAAAGAAAACATTATTTTGGCTCAACATTATGAGTTTCTGTCACAAAGAAAAAAAGTAGCTTTTTTTTCAGAAAAGTAACCAGGATGGCCGAGAGGTTAAGGCGTTGGACTTAAGATCCAATGGACAAATGTCCTCGTGGGTTCGATCCCACTCCTGGTAGATCAATGATATTTAATAAAATAAAATAAAACAGTAATTTGGCTCAACATTATGAGTTTCTGTCACAAAAGAAAATGCTCAGTTCTTAAATACCAGTTTGAAAAAAAAAGTAGTTTTGTCAGAACAGTGAAAAGGATGGCCGCGAGGTTTAGGCGTTGGACGTAAAGATCCAATGACAAAATGTCCTCTTGGGTTCGAACCCCACTCCTGGTAAACCAATGATAATCACAAAAAAAGAAAACAGTAATTTGGCTCAACATTAAGAGTTTCTGTCACAAACAAAATTGCTCAGTTCTTAAATACCAGTTAAAAAAAGATTGCTTTATCTCAGAATAGTAACCAGGATTATCAATGAAAAATTGCTCAGTTCTTAAATACCAGTTTAAAAAAAAAACTAGTTTTTTGTCAGAACAGTAACCAGGATGGCCGAGAGGTTAAGGCGTTGGATTTAAGACAATGGACAAATGTCTTTGTGGTTCGAACCCCACTCCTGGTAGACCAATGATAATTGAAAAAATTAAATAAAACAGTAATTTGCTCAACATTATGAGTTTCTGTCACGAAAGAAAATGCTCATTTCTTAATACCAGTTAAAAAAAAACATGTTGCTTTTTGTCAAAACAGTAAACAGGATGCCGAGAGGTTAAGGCGTTGTATTTAAGATCCAATGGACAATGTCCTCTTGGGTTCGAACCCCACTCCTGGTAAACCAATGATAATTAAAAAAAAAAAAAAAAACAGTAATTTGCTCAACATTATGATTTCTGTCACAAAAAAAAATTGCTCAGTTCTTAAATACCAGTTAAAAAAGATTGCTTTATCTCAGAATAGTAACCAGGATTATCAATGAAAAATTGCTCAGTTCTTAAATACCAGTTTAAAAAAAAAAAAAAAAAAGTAGCTTTTTTTCAGAATAGTAACCAGGATGGCCGAGAGGTTAAGGCGTTGGACTTAAGATCCAATGGACAAATGTCCTCGTTGGTTCGAACCCCACTCCTGGTAGACCAATGATAATCTAAAACAAATAAAACAGTAATTTAGCTCAACATTTATGAGTTTCTGTCACAAACAAATTGCTCAGTTCTTAAATACCAGTTAAAAAAAACGTTGCTTTTTGTCAAAACAGTAACCAGGATGGCCGAGAGGTAAGGGTTGGACTTAAGATCCAATGACGAATTTCACTCGTGGGTTCGAACACCACTCCTGTAGACCAATGACAATGTAAAAAAAAAAAAAAAGTAATTTGGTGTTCAACAATTATGAGGTTCTTCACAAAAAAACTTGCTCAGTTTTAAATATTCAGTTTAAAAAAAGTAGTTTTTGTCAGAACAGTAAACAGGATCGCCCCCGAGGTTAAGGCGTTGGACGTAAGATCCAAATGGGGGACAAATGTCCTCTTGGGTTCGAACCCCACTCCTTGGTAAACCAATGAAATCAAAAAAAAAAAAAAAGAATGGTAATTTGGCTCGTCAACCATTAGGACTTTTTGTAACAAAGAAAAAAGGTTGTTTTTTGTCAGAACAGTAACCAGGATGGCAGAGAGGTTAAGGCGTTGGACTTAGATCCAATGGACAAATGTCCTCGTGGGTTCGAACCCCACTCTTGGTTAGACCAATGATAATTGAAAAAATAAAATAAAACAGTAATTTGGCTCAACATTATTGAGTTTCTGTCACAAAAGAAAATGCGTAATTTTTTAAATGCCATGTTTTAAAAAAAAAAAAAAAAAAAAAAGTAGCTTTTTTTCAGAAGAGTAACCAGGAATGGCCGAGAGGTTAAGGCGTGGACTTAAGAATCCAATGGACAATGTTCCTCGTGGGTTCGAACCCCCACTCCTGGGTAGGGACCAATGATATTTAATAGAATAAAACCAGTAATTTTGGCCTCAACATTATGACGTTTCTGTCACAAAAGAAAATGCTAGTTTCTTAAATGCCAGTTTAAAAAAAAAAAAAAAAAAGTAGCTTTTTTTCAGAATATAACCAGGATGCGAAGAGGTAAGCGTGGACTAAGATCCAATGGACAAATGTCCTCTTGGGTTCGAACCCCACTCCTGGTTAGACCAATGATAATCTAAAAAAGAAAACATTAATTTGACTCAACATTATGAGTTTCTGTCACAAAGAAAAAAAAGTAGCTTTTTTTTCAGAAAAGTAACCAGGATGGCCGAGAGGTTAAGGCGTTGGACTTAAGATCCAATGGGACAAATGTCCTCGTGGGGTTCGATCCCCACTCCTGGTAGATCAATGATTTTATAAAATAAAATAAAACAGTAATTTGGCTCAACATTATGAGTTTCTGTCCACAAAGAAAATGCTCAGTTCTTAAATACCAGTAAAAAAAAAAAAAAAAAAACAGGTTGCTTTTTGTCAAAGGCAGTAACCAGGAATGGCTGAGAGGTTTACTGAGAATAAGTAACCAGGATTATCAATGAAAAATTGTTCAGTTCTTAAATACCAGTTTAAAAAAAAAAAAAAAGTATCTTTTTTCGGAGTCGAAGCCAGGATGGCCGAGAGGTTAGGCGTTGGACTTAAGATCCATGGACAAATGTCCCTTGTGGTTCGAAACCCCCACTCCTGGTAGACCAATGATAATCTAAAAAATAAAATAGTAATTTAGCTCAACATTATGAGTTTCTGTCACAAAAGAAAATGCTAATTTCTTATATACCAGTTTAAAAAAAAAAAAGCTTTTTTTCAGAATAGTAACCAGGATGGCCGAGAGGTTAAGGCGTTGGACTTAATTGGCTCAAAAAAAAAAAAAATAGCTTTTTTTTCAGAATAGTAACCAGGATGGCCGAGAGGTTAAGGTGTTGGACTTAAGATCCAATGGACAAATGTCCTCGTGGGTTCGAACCCCACTCCTGGTAGACCAATGATAATCTAAAAAGAAAACATTAATTTGGCTCAACATTAAGAGTTTCTGTCACAAAAAATTGCTCAGTTCTTAAATACCAGTTAAAAAAAAGATTGCTTTATCTCAGAATAGTAACCAGGATTATCAATGAAAAATTGCTCAGTTCTTAAATACCAGTTTAAAAAAAAAAAAAAAAAAAAACTAGTTTTTTGTCAGAACAGTAACCAGGATGGCCGAGAGGTTAAGGCGTTGGACTTAAGATCCAATGGACAAATGTCCTCGTGGGTTCGATCCCCACTCCTGGTAGATCAATGATATTTAATAAAATAAAATAAAACAGTAATTTGGCTCAACATTATGAGTTTCTGTCACAAAAGAAAATGCTCAGTTCTTAAATACCAGTTTGAAAAAAAAAAGTAGTTTTTGTCAGAACAGTGAAAAGGATGGCCGCGAGGTTTAGGCGTTGGACGTAAGATCCAATGGACAAATGTCCTCTTGGGTTCGAACCCCACTCCTGGTAAACCAATGATAATCAAAAAAAGAAAACAGTAATTTGGCTCAACATTAAGAGTTTCTGTCACAAACAAATTGCTCAGTTCTTAAATACCAGTTAAAAAAAGATTGCTTTATCTCAGAATAGTAACCAGGATTATCAATGAAAAATTGCTCAGTTCTTAAATACCAGTTTAAAAAAAAAAACTAGTTTTTGTCAGAACAGTAACCAGGATGGCCGAGAGGTTAAGGCGTTGGATTTAAGATCCAATGGACAAATGTCTTCGTGGGTTCGAACCCCACTCCTGGTAGACCAATGATAATTGAAAAAATTAAATAAAACAGTAATTTGGCTCAACATTATGAGTTTCTGTCACGAAAGAAAATGCTCATTTCTTAAATACCAGTTAAAAAAAAACGTTGCTTTTTGTCAAAACAGTAACCAGGATGGCCGAGAGGTTAAGGCGTTGGACTTAAGATCCAATGGACAAATGTCCTCGTGGGTTCGAACCCCACTCCTGGTAGACCAATGATAATGAAAAAAAAAAAAAAGTAATTTGGCTCAACATTATGAGTTTCTGTCACAAAAAAAATTGCTCAGTTCTTAAATATCAGTTTAAAAAAAAAGTAGTTTTTGTCAGAACAGTAAACAGGATGGCCCCGAGGTTAAGGCGTTGGACGTAAGATCCAATGGACAAATGTCCTCTTGGGTTCGAACCCCACTCCTGGTAAACCAATGATAATCAAAAAAAAAAAAAAAAAACATTAATTTGGCTCAACATTATGACTTTTTGTAACAAAGAAAAAAGGTTGTTTTTTGTCAGAACAGTAACCAGGGATGGCAGAGAGGTTAAGGCTGTGGACTTAAGATCCAATGGACAAATGTCCTCGTGGGTTCGAACCCCACTCTTGGTAGACCAATGATAATTGAAAAAATAAAATAAAACAGTTAATTTGGCTCAACATTATGAGTTTCTGTCACAAAAGAAAATGCTAATTTCTTAAATGCCAGTTAAAAAAAAAAAAAAAAAAAAGTAGCTTTTTTTTCAGAATAATAACCAGGATGGCCGAGAGGTTAAGGCGTTGGACTTAAGATCCAATGGACAAATGTCCTCGTGGGTTCGAACCCCACTCCTGGTAGTACCCAATGATAATCTAAAAAAATAAAACAGTAATTTAGGCTCAACATTATGAGTTTCTGCACAAAAAAATCACTCAGTTCTTAAATAACCAGTTAAAAAAAAACATGTTGCTATTTATCAGAACAGTAAACAGGGATGGCCGAGGAGGTTAAGGCGTTGGACTTAAGATCCAATGGACAAATGTCCTCGTGGGTTTGAACCCCACTCCTGGTAGACCAATGATATTAATAGAATAAAACAGTAATTTGGCTCAACATTATGAGTTTCTGTCACAAAAGAAAATGCTAGTTTCTTAAATGCCAGTTAAAAAAAAAAAAAAAAAAAGGAACTTTTTTTCAGAATAGTAACCAGGATGGCCGAGAGGTAAGGCGTTGGACTTAAGATCCAATGGACAAATGTCCTCGTGGGTTCGAACCCCACTCCTGGTAGACAAATGATAATCTAAAAAAGAAAACATTAATTTGGGCTCAACATTATGAGTTTCTGTCACAAAGAAAAAAAGTAGCTTTTTTTCAGAAAAGTAACCAGGATGGCCGAGAGGTTAAGGCGTTGGACTTAAAGATCCAATGGACAAATGTCCTCGTGGGTTCGATCCCCACTCCTGGTAGATCAATGATATTTAATAAAATAAAATAAAACAGTAATTTGGCTCAACATTATGAGTTTCTGTCACAAAAGAAAATGCTCAGTTCTTAAATACCAGTTAAAAAAAAAAAAAAACAGGTTGCTTTTGTCAAAGCAGTAACCAGGATGGCTGAGAGGTTTATCTGAGAATAGTAACCAGGATTATCAATGAAAAATTGTTCAGGTTCTTAAATACCAATTTAAAAAAAAAAAAAAAAGTATCTTTTTTCGGAGTCGAAGCCAGGATGGCCGAGAGGTTAAGGCCGTTGGACTTAAGATCCAATGGACAAATGTCCTCATGGGTTCGAACCCCACTCCTGGTAGACCAATGATAATCTAAAAAATAAAATAGTAATTAGCTCAACATTATGAGTTTCTGTCACAAAAGAAAATGCTAATTTCTTATATACCAGTTTAAAAAAAAAAATAGCTTTTTTTCAGAATAGTAACCAGGATGGCCGAGAGGTTAAGGCGTTGGACTTAATTGGCTCAAAAAAAAAAAAAGTAGCTTTTTTTCAGAATAGTAACCAGGATGGCCGAGAGGTTAAGGTGTTGGACTTAAGTTCCAATGGACAAATGTCCTCGTGGGTTCGAACCCCACTCCTGGTAGACCAATGATAATCTAAAAAAGAAAACATTAATTTGGCTCAACATTAAGAGTTTCTGTCACAAAAAAATTGCTCAGTTCTTAAATACCAGTTAAAAAAAAGATTGCTTTATCTCAGAATAGTAAACCTAGGATTATCAATGAAAAATTGCTCAGTTCTTAAAATACCAGTTTAAAAAAAAAAAAAAAAAAAAACTAGTTTTTTGTTAGAACAGTAACCAGGATGGCAGAGAGGTTAAGGGCGTTGGACTTAAGATCCAATGGACAAATGTCCTCGTGGGTTCGAACCCCACTCTTGGTAGACCAATGATAATTGAAAAAATAAAATAAAACAGTAATTTGGCTCAACATTATGAGTTTCTGTCACAAAAGAAAATGCTAATTTCTTAAATGCCAGTTAAAAAAAAAAAAAAAAAAGTAGCTTTTTTTCAGAATAATAACCAGGATGGCCGAGAGGTTAAGGCGTTGGACTTAAGATCCAATGGACAAATGTCCTCGTGGGTTCGAACCCCACTCCTGGTAGACCAATGATAATCTAAAAAAAATAAAACAGTAATTTAGCTCAACATTATGAGTTTCTGTCACAAAAAATCACTCAGTTCTTAAATACCAGTTAAAAAAAAACATGTTGCTATTTATCAGAACAGTAACCAGGATGGCCGAGAGGTTAAGGCGTTGGACTTAAGATCCAATGGACAAATGTCCTCGTGGGTTCGAACCCCACTCCTGGTAGACCAATGATATTTAATAGAATAAAACAGTAATTTGGCTCAACATTATGAGTTTCTGTCACAAAAGAAAATGCTAGTTTCTTAAATGCCAGTTAAAAAAAAAAAAAAAAAAAAGTAGCTTTTTTTCAGAATAGTAACCAGGATGGCCGAGAGGTTAAGGCGTTGGACTTAAGATCCAATGGACAAATGTCCTCGTGGGTTCGAACCCCACTCCTGGTAGACCAATGATAATCTAAAAAGAAAACATTAATTTGACTCAACATTATGAGTTTTCTGTCACAAGAAAAAGTAGCTTTTTTTCAGAAAAGTAACCAGGATGTCCGAGAGGTTAAGGCGTTGGACTTAAGATCCAATGGACAATGTCCTCGTGGGTTCGATCCCCACTCCTGGTAGATCAATGATATTTAATAAAATAAAATAAAACAGTAATTTGGCTCAACATTATGAGTTTCTGTCACAAAAGAAAATGCCTCAGTTCTTAAATACCAGTTAAAAAAAAAAAAAAAAACAGGTTGCTTTTGTCAAAGCAGTAACCAGGATGGCTGAGAGGTTTATCTGAGAATAGTAACCAGGATTATCAATGAAAAATTGTTCAGTTCTTAAATACCAGTTTAAAAAAAAAAAAAAAGTATCTTTTTTTCGGAGTCGAAGCCAGGATGGCCGAGAGGTTAAGGCGTTGGACTTAAGATCCAATGGACAAATGTCCTCGTGGGTTCGAACCCACTCCTGGTAGACCAATGATAATCTAAAAAATAAAATAGTAATTTAGCTCAACATTATGAGTTTCTGTCACAAAAGAAAATGCTAATTTCTTATATACCAGTTTAAAAAAAAAAATAGCTTTTTTTCAGAATAGTAACCAGGATGGCCGAGAGGTTAAGGCGTTGGACTTAATTGGCTCAAAAAAAAAAAAAAAAGCTTTTTTTCAGAATAGTAACCAGGATGGCCGAGAGGTTAAGGCGTTGGACTTAATTGGCTCAAAAAAAAAAAAAAAAAAAATAGCTTTTTTTCAGAATAGTAACCAGGATGGCCGAGAGGTTAAGGTGTTGGACTTAAGATCCAATGGACAAATGTCCTCGTGGGTTCGAACCCCACTCCTGGTAGACCAATGATAATCTAAAAAAGAAAACATTAATTTGGCTCAACATTAAGAGTTTCTGTCACAAAAAAATTGCTCAGTTCTTAAATACCAGTTAAAAAAAAGATTGCTTTATCTCAGAATAGTAACCTAGGATTATCAATGAAAAATTGCTCAGTTCTTAAATACCAGTTTAAAAAAAAAAAACTAGTTTTTTGTCAGAACAGTAACCAGGATGGCCGAGAGGTTAAGGCGTTGGACTTAAGATCCAATGGACAAATGTCCTCGTGGGTTCGATCCCCACTCCTGGTAGATCAATGATATTTAATAAAATAAAATAAAACAGTAATTTGGCTCAACATTATGAGTTTCTGTCACAAAAGAAAATGCTAGTTTCTTAAATGCCAGTTAAAAAAAAAAAAAAAAAAAGTAGCTTTTTTTCAGAATAGTAACCAGGATGGCCGAGAGGTTAAGGCGTTGGACTTAAGATCCAATGGACAAATGTCCTCGTGGGTTCGAACCCCACTCCTGGTAGACCAATGATAATCTAAAAAAGAAAACATTAATTTGACTCAACATTATGAGTTTCTGTCACAAAGAAAAAAAAGTAGCTTTTTTTCAGAAAAGTAACCAGGATGGCCGAGAGGTTAAGGCGTTGGACTTAAGATCCAATGGACAAATGTCCTCGTGGGTTCGATCCCCACTCCTGGTAGATCAATGATATTTAATAAAATAAAATAAAACAGTAATTTGGCTCAACATTATGAGTTTCTGTCACAAAAGAAAATGCTCAGTTCTTAAATACCAGTTAAAAAAAAAAAAAAAAAACAGGTTGCTTTTGTCAAAGCAGTAACCAGGATGGCTGAGAGGTTTATCTGAGAATAGTAACCAGGATTATCAATGAAAAATTGTTCAGTTCTTAAATACCAGTTTAAAAAAAAAAAAAAAAGTATCTTTTTTTTGGAGTCGAAGCCAGGATGGCCGAGAGGTTAAGGTGTTGGACTTAAGATCCAATGGACAAATGTCCTTGTGGGTTCGAACCCCACTCCTGGTAGACCAATGATAATCTAAAAAATAAAATAGTAATTTAGCTCAACATTATGAGTTTCTGTCACAAAAGAAAATGCTAATTTCTTATATACCAGTTTAAAAAAAAAAATAGCTTTTTTTCAGAATAGTAACCAGGATGGCCGAGAGGTTAAGGCGTTGGACTTAATTGGCTCAAAAAAAAAAAAAAAAAAAGCTTTTTTTCAGAATAGTAACCAGGATGGCCGAGAGGTTAAGGTGTTGGACTTAAGATCCAATGGACAAATGTCCTCGTGGGTTCGAACCCCACTCCTGGTAGACCAATGATAATCTAAAAAAGAAAACATTAATTTGGCTCAACATTAAGAGTTTCTGTCACAAAAAAATTGCTCAGTTCTTAAATACCAGTTAAAAAAAGATTGCTTTATCTCAGAATAGTAACCTAGGATTATCAATGAAAAATTGCTCAGTTCTTAAATACCAGTTTAAAAAAAAAAAAAAAAAACTAGTTTTTTGTCAGAACAGTAACCAGGATGGCCGAGAGGTTAAGGCGTTGGACTTAAGATCCAATGGACAAATGTCCTCGTGGGTTCGATCCCCACTCCTGGTAGATCAATGATATTTAATAAAATAAAATAAAAACAGTAATTTGGCTCAACATTATGAGTTTCTGTCACAAAAGAAAATGCTCAGTTCTTAAATACCAGTTTGAAAAAAAAAGTAGTTTTTGTCAGAACAGTGAAAAGGATGGCCGCGAGGTTTAGGCGTTGGACGTAAGATCCAATGGACAAATGTCCTCTTGGGTTCGAACCCCACTCCTGGTAAACCAATGATAATCACAAAAAAAAGAAAACAGTAATTTGGCTCAACATTAAGAGTTTCTGTCACAAACAAAATTGCTCAGTTCTTAAATACCAGTTAAAAAAAGATTGCTTTATCTCAGAATAGTAACCAGGATTATCAATGAAAAATTGCTCAGTTCTTAAATACCAGTTTAAAAAAAAAACTAGTTTTTTGTCAGAACAGTAACCAGGATGGCCGAGAGGTTAAGGTGTTGGATTTAAGATCCAATGGACAAATGTCTTCGTGGGTTCGAACCCCACTCCTGGTAGACCAATGATAATCGAAAAAATTAAATAAAACAGTAATTTGGCTCAACATTATGAGTTTCTGTCACGAAAGAAAATGCTCATTTCTTAAATACCAGTTAAAAAAAAACGTTGCTTTTTGTCAAAACAGTAACCAGGATGGCAGAGAGGTTAAGGCGTTGGACTTAAGATCCAATGGACAAATGTCCTCGTGGGTTCGAACCCCACTCTTGGTAGACCAATGATAATTGAAAAAATAAAATAAAACAGTAATTTGGCTCAACATTATGAGTTTCTGTCACAAAAGAAAATGCTAATTTCTTAAATGCCAGTTAAAAAAAAAAAAAAAAAAAAGTAGCTTTTTTTTCAGAATAGTAACCAGGATGGCCGAGAGGTTAAGGCGTTGGACTTAAGATCCAATGGACAAATGTCCTCGTGGGTTCGAACCCCACTCCTGGTAGACCAATGATATTTAATAGAATAAAACAGTAATTTGGCTCAACATTATGAGTTTCTGTCACAAAAGAAAATGCTAGTTTCTTAAATGCCAGTTAAAAAAAAAAAAAAAAAAAAAGTAGCTTTTTTTCAGAATAGTAACCAGGATGGCCGAGAGGTTAAGGCGTTGGACTTAAGATCCAATGGACAAATGTCCTCTTGGGTTCGAACCCCACTCCTGGTAGACCAATGATAATCTAAAAAAGAAAACATTAATTTGACTCAACATTATGAGTTTCTGTCACAAAGAAAAAAAGTAGCTTTTTTTCAGAAAAGTAACCAGGATGGCCGAGAGGTTAAGGCGTTGGACTTAAGATCCAATGGACAAATGTCCTCGTGGGTTCGATCCCCACTCCTGGTAGATCAATGATATTTAATAAAATAAAATAAAACAGTAATTTGGCTCAACATTATGAGTTTCTGTCACAAAAGAAAATGCTCAGTTCTTAAATACCAGTTAAAAAAAAAAAAAAAAAAACAGGTTGCTTTTGTCAAAGCAGTAACCAGGATGGCTGAGAGGTTTATCTGAGAATAGTAACCAGGATTATCAATGAAAAATTGTTCAGTTCTTAAATACCAGTTTAAAAAAAAAAAAAAAAGTATCTTTTTTTCGGAGTCGAAGCCAGGATGGCCGAGAGGTTAAGGCGTTGGACTTAAGATCCAATGGACAAATGTCCTTGTGGGTTCGAACCCCACTCCTGGTAGACCAATGATAATCTAAAAAATAAAATAGTAATTTAGCTCAACATTATGAGTTTCTGTCACAAAAGAAAATGCTAATTTCTTATATACCAGTTTAAAAAAAAAAAAAGCTTTTTTTCAGAATAGTAACCAGGATGGCCGAGAGGTTAAGGCGTTGGACTTAATTGGCTCAAAAAAAAAAAAAATAGCTTTTTTTTCAGAATAGTAACCAGGATGGCCGAGAGGTTAAGGTGTTGGACTTAAGATCCAATGGACAAATGTCCTCGTGGGTTCGAACCCCACTCCTGGTAGACCAATGATAATCTAAAAAAGAAAACATTAATTTGGCTCAACATTAAGAGTTTCTGTCACAAAAAAATTGCTCAGTTCTTAAATACCAGTTAAAAAAAAGATTGCTTTATCTCAGAATAGTAACCTAGGATTATCAATGAAAAATTGCTCAGTTCTTAAATACCAGTTTAAAAAAAAAAAAAAAAAAAACTAGTTTTTTGTCAGAACAGTAACCAGGATGGCCGAGAGGTTAAGGCGTTGGACTTAAGATCCAATGGACAAATGTCCTCGTGGGTTCGATCCCCACTCCTGGTAGATCAATGATATTTAATAAAATAAAATAAAACAGTAATTTGGCTCAACATTATGAGTTTCTGTCACAAAAGAAAATGCTCAGTTCTTAAATACCAGTTTGAAAAAAAAAAGTAGTTTTTGTCAGAACAGTGAAAAGGATGGCCGCGAGGTTTAGGCGTTGGACGTAAGATCCAATGGACAAATGTCCTTTTGGGTTCGAACCCCACTCCTGGTAAACCAATGATAATCACAAAAAAAAGAAAACAGTAATTTGGCTCAACATTAAGAGTTTCTGTCACAAACAAAATTGCTCAGTTCTTAAATACCAGTTAAAAAAAGATTGCTTTATCTCAGAATAGTAACCAGGATTATCAATGAAAAATTGCTCAGTTCTTAAATACCAGTTTAAAAAAAAAAACTAGTTTTTTGTCAGAACAGTAACCAGGATGGCCGAGAGGTTAAGGTGTTGGATTTAAGATCCAATGGACAAATGTCTTCGTGGGTTCGAACCCCACTCCTGGTAGACCAATGATAATTGAAAAAATTAAATAAAACAGTAATTTGGCTCAACATTATGAGTTTCTGTCACGAAAGAAAATGCTCATTTCTTAAATACCAGTTAAAAAAAAACGTTGCTTTTTGTCAAAACAGTAACCAGGATGGCAGAGAGGTTAAGGCGTTGGACTTAAGATCCAATGGACAAATGTCCTCGTGGGTTCGAACCCCACTCTTGGTAGACCAATGATAATTGAAAAAATAAAATAAAAACAGTAATTTGGCTCAACATTATGAGTTTCTGTCACAAAAGAAAATGCTAATTTCTTAAATGCCAGTTAAAAAAAAAAAAAAAAAAAAGTAGCTTTTTTTTCAGAATAGTAACCAGGATGGCCGAGAGGTTAAGGCGTTGGATTTAAGATCCAATGGACAAATGTCCTCGTGGGTTCGAACCCCACTCCTGGTAGACCAATGATATTTAATAGAATAAAACAGTAATTTGGCTCAACATTATGAGTTTCTGTCACAAAAGAAAATGCTAGTTTCTTAAATGCCAGTTAAAAAAAAAAAAAAAAAAAAGTAGCTTTTTTTCAGAATAGTAACCAGGATGGCCGAGAGGTTAAGGCGTTGGACTTAAGATCCAATGGACAAATGTCCTCTTGGGTTCGAACCCCACTCCTGGTAGACCAATGATAATCTAAAAAAGAAAACATTAATTTGACTCAACATTATGAGTTTCTGTCACAAAGAAAAAAAGTAGCTTTTTTTCAGAAAAGTAACCAGGATGGCCGAGAGGTTAAGGCGTTGGACTTAAGATCCAATGGACAAATGTCCTCGTGGGTTCGATCCCCACTCCTGGTAGATCAATGATATTTAATAAAATAAAATAAAACAGTAATTTGGCTCAACATTATGAGTTTCTGTCACAAAAGAAAATGCTCAGTTCTTAAATACCAGTTAAAAAAAAAAAAAAAAAAACAGGTTGCTTTTGTCAAAGCAGTAACCAGGATGGCTGAGAGGTTTATCTGAGAATAGTAACCAGGATTATCAATGAAAAATTGTTCAGTTCTTAAATACCAGTTTAAAAAAAAAAAAAAAAGTATCTTTTTTCGGAGTCGAAGCCAGGATGGCCGAGAGGTTAAGGCGTTGGACTTAAGATCCAATGGACAAATGTCCTTGTGGGTTCGAACCCCACTCCTGGTAGACCAATGATAATCTAAAAAATAAAATAGTAATTTAGCTCAACATTATGAGTTTCTGTCACAAAAGAAAATGCTAATTTCTTATATACCAGTTTAAAAAAAAAAAAGCTTTTTTTCAGAATAGTAACCAGGATGGCCGAGAGGTTAAGGCGTTGGACTTAATTGGCTCAAAAAAAAAAAAAATAGCTTTTTTTTCAGAATAGTAACCAGGATGGCCGAGAGGTTAAGGTGTTGGACTTAAGATCCAATGGACAAATGTCCTCGTGGGTTCGAACCCCACTCCTGGTAGACCAATGATAATCTAAAAAAGAAAACATTAATTTGGCTCAACATTAAGAGTTTCTGTCACAAAAAAATTGCTCAGTTCTTAAATACCAGTTAAAAAAAGATTGCTTTATCTCAGAATAGTAACCTAGGATTATCAATGAAAAATTGCTCAGTTCTTAAATACCAGTTTAAAAAAAAAAAAAAAAAAACTAGTTTTTTGTCAGAACAGTAACCAGGATGGCCGAGAGGTTAAGGCGTTGGACTTAAGATCCAATGGACAAATGTCCTCGTGGGTTCGATCCCCACTCCTGGTAGATCAATGATATTTAATAAAATAAAATAAAACAGTAATTTGGCTCAACATTATGAGTTTCTGTCACAAAAGAAAATGCTCAGTTCTTAAATACCAGTTTGAAAAAAAAAAGTAGTTTTTGTCAGAACAGTGAAAAGGATGGCCGCGAGGTTTAGGCGTTGGACGTAAGATCCAATGGACAAATGTCCTTTTGGGTTCGAACCCCACTCCTGGTAAACCAATGATAATCACAAAAAAAAGAAAACAGTAATTTGGCTCAACATTAAGAGTTTCTGTCACAAACAAAATTGCTCAGTTCTTAAATACCAGTTAAAAAAAGATTGCTTTATCTCAGAATAGTAACCAGGATTATCAATGAAAAATTGCTCAGTTCTTAGATACCAGTTTAAAAAAAAAACTAGTTTTTTGTCAGAACAGTAACCAGGATGGCCGAGAGGTTAAGGCGTTGGATTTAAGATCCAATGGACAAATGTCTTCGTGGGTTCGAACCCCACTCCTGGTAGACCAATGATAATTGAAAAAATTAAATAAAACAGTAATTTGGCTCAACATTATGAGTTTCTGTCACGAAAGAAAATGCTCATTTCTTAAATACCAGTTAAAAAAAAACGTTGCTTTTTGTCAAAACAGTAACCAGGATGGCCGAGAGGTTAAGGTGTTGGACTTAAGATCCAATGGACGAATGTCCTCGTGGGTTCGAACCCCACTCCTGGTAGACCAATGACAATGAAAAAAAAAAAATAAGTAATTTGGTTCAACATTATGAGTTTCTGTCACACAAAAAACTTGCTCAGTTCTTAAATATCAGTTTAAAAAAAAAAGTAGTTTTTGTCAGAACAGTAAACAGGATCGCCCCGAGGTTAAGGCGTTGGACGTAAGATCCAATGGACAAATGTCCTCTTGTGTTCGAACCCCACTCCTGGTAAACCAATGATAATCAAAAAAAAAAAAAAAAGAGTAATTTGGCTCAACATTATGACTTTTTGTAACAAAGAAAAAAGGTTGTTTTTTGTCAGAACAGTAACCAGGATGGCAGAGAGGTTAAGGCGTTGGACTTAAGATCCAATGGACAAATGTCCTCGTGGGTTCGAACCCCACTCTTGGTAGACCAATGATAATTGAAAAAATTAAATAAAACAGTAATTTGGCTCAACATTATGAGTTTCTGTCACAAAAGAAAATGCTAATTTCTTAAATGCCAGTTAAAAAAAAAAAAAAAAAAAAGTAGCTTTTTTTCAGAATAATAACCAGGATGGCCGAGAGGTTAAGGCGTTGGACTTAAGATCCAATGGACAAATGTCCTCGTGGGTTCGATCCCCACTCCTGGTAGATCAATGATATTTAATAAAATAAAATAAAACAGTAATTTGGCTCAACATTATGAGTTTCTGTCACAAAAGAAAATGCTCAGTTCTTAAATACCAGTTAAAAAAAAAAAAAAAAAACAGGTTGCTTTTGTCAAAGCAGTAACCAGGATGGCTGAGAGGTTTATCTGAGAATAGTAACCAGGATTATCAATGAAAAATTGTTCAGTTCTTAAATACCAATTTAAAAAAAAAAAAAAAGTATCTTTTTTCGGAGTCGAAGCCAGGATGGCCGAGAGGTTAAGGCGTTGGACTTAAGATCCAATGGACAAATGTCCTCATGGGTTCGAACCCCACTCCTGGTAGACCAATGATAATCTAAAAAATAAAATAGTAATTTAGCTCAACATTATGAGTTTCTGTCACAAAAGAAAATGCTAATTTCTTATATACCAGTTTAAAAAAAAAAATAGCTTTTTTTTCAGAATAGTAACCAGGATGGCCGAGAGGTTAAGGCGTTGGACTTAATTGGCTCAAAAAAAAAAAAAAAAAGTAGCTTTTTTTCAGAATAGTAACCAGGATGGCCGAGAGGTTAAGGTGTTGGACTTAAGTTCCAATGGACAAATGTCCTCGTGGGTTCGAACCCCACTCCTGGTAGACCAATGATAATCTAAAAAAGAAAACATTAATTTGGCTCAACATTATGAGTTTCTGTCACAAAGAAAAAAGTAGCTTTTTTTCAGAAAAGTAACCAGGATGGCCGAGAGGTTAAGGCGTTGGACTTAAGATCCAATGGACAAATGTCCTCGTGGGTTCGATCCCCACTCCTGGTAGATCAATGATATTTAATAAAATAAAATAAAACAGTAATTTGGCTCAACATTATGAGTTTCTGTCACAAAAGAAAATGCTCAGTTCTTAAATACCAGTTAAAAAAAAAAAAAAAAAACAGGTTGCTTTTGTCAAAGCAGTAACCAGGATGGCTGAGAGGTTTATCTGAGAATAGTAACCAGGATTATCAATGAAAAATTGTTCAGTTCTTAAATACCAATTTAAAAAAAAAAAAAAAGTATCTTTTTTCGGAGTCGAAGCCAGGATGGCCGAGAGGTTAAGGCGTTGGACTTAAGATCCAATGGACAAATGTCCTCATGGGTTCGAACCCCACTCCTGGTAGACCAATGATAATCTAAAAAATAAAATAGTAATTTAGCTCAACATTATGAGTTTCTGTCACAAAAGAAAATGCTAATTTCTTATATACCAGTTTAAAAAAAAAAATAGCTTTTTTTCAGAATAGTAACCAGGATGGCCGAGAGGTTAAGGCGTTGGACTTAATTGGCTCAAAAAAAAAAAAAAAAGTAGCTTTTTTTCAGAATAGTAACCAGGATGGCCGAGAGGTTAAGGTGTTGGACTTAAGTTCCAATGGACAAATGTCCTCGTGGGTTCGAACCCCACTCCTGGTAGACCAATGATAATCTAAAAAAGAAAACATTAATTTGGCTCAACATTAAGAGTTTCTGTCACAAAAAAATTGCTCAGTTCTTAAATACCAGTTAAAAAAAAGATTGCTTTATCTCAGAATAGTAACCTAGGATTATCAATGAAAAATTGCTCAGTTCTTAAATACCAGTTTTAAAAAAAAAAAAAAAAAAAAACTAGTTTTTTGTTAGAACAGTAACCAGGATGGCAGAGAGGTTAAGGGCGTTGGACTTAAGATCCAATGGACAAATGTCCTCGTGGGTTCGAACCCCACTCCTGGTAGACCAATGATAATCTAAAAAAAATAAAACAGTAATTTAGCTCAACATTATGAGTTTCTGTCACAAAAAAATCACTCAGTTCTTAAATACCAGTTAAAAAAAAACATGTTGCTATTTATCAGAACAGTAACCAGGATGGCCGAGAGGTTAAGGCGTTGGACTTAAGATCCAATGGACAAATGTCCTCGTGGGTTCGAACCCCACTCCTGGTAGACCAATGATATTTAATAGAATAAAACAGTAATTTGGCTCAACATTATGAGTTTCTGTCACAAAAGAAAATGCTAGTTTCTTAAATGCCAGTTAAAAAAAAAAAAAAAAAAAAAGTAGCTTTTTTTCAATTAGTAACCAGGATGGCTGAGAGGTTAAGGCGTTGGACTTAAGATCCAATGGACAAATGTCCTCGTGGGTTCGAACCCCACTCCTGGTAGACCAATGATAATCTAAAAAAGAAAACATTAATTTGACTCAACATTATGAGTTTCTGTCACAAAGAAAAAAGTAGCTTTTTTTCAGAAAAGTAACCAGGATGGCCGAGAGGTTAAGGCGTTGGACTTAAGATCCAATGGACAAATGTCCTCGTGGGTTCGATCCCCACTCCTGGTAGATCAATGATATTTAATAAAATAAAATAAAACAGTAATTTGGCTCAACATTATGAGTTTCTGTCACAAAAGAAAATGCTCAGTTCTTAAATACCAGTTAAAAAAAAAAAAAAAAAAAAGGTTGCTTTTGTCAAAGCAGTAACCAGGATGGCTGAGAGGTTTATCTGAGAATAGTAACCAGGATTATCAATGAAAAATTGTTCAGTTCTTAAATACCAGTTTAAAAAAAAAAAAAAAAGTATCTTTTTTTCGGAGTCGAAGCCAGGATGGCCGAGAGGTTAAGGCGTTGGACTTAAGATCCAATGGACAAATGTCCTCGTGGGTTCGAACCCCACTCCTGGTAGACCAATGATAATCTAAAAAATAAAATAGTAATTTAGCTCAACATTATGAGTTTCTGTCACAAAAGAAAATGCTAATTTCTTATATACCAGTTTAAAAAAAAAATAGCTTTTTTTCAGAATAGTAACCAGGATGGCCGAGAGGTTAAGGCGTTGGACTTAATTGGCTCAAAAAAAAAAAAAAAAGCTTTTTTTCAGAATAGTAACCAGGATGGCCGAGAGGTTAAGGCGTTGGACTTAATTGGCTCAAAAAAAAAAAAAAAAAATAGCTTTTTTTCAGAATAGTAACCAGGATGGCCGAGAGGTTAAGGTGTTGGACTTAAGATCCAATGGACAAATGTCCTCGTGGGTTCGAACCCCACTCCTGGTAGACCAATGATAATCTAAAAAGAAAACATTAATTTGGCTCAACATTAAGAGTTTCTGTCACAAAAAAATTGCTCAGTTCTTAAATACCAGTTAAAAAAAAAGATTGCTTTATCTCAGAATAGTAACCTAGGATTATCAATGAAAAAATTGCTCAGTTTCTTAAATACCAGTTTAAAAAAAAAAAAACTAGTTTTTTGTCAGAACAGTAACCAGGATGGCCGAGAGGTTAAGGCGTTGGACTTAAGATCCAATGGACAAATGTCCTCGTGGGTTCGATCCCCACTCCTGGTAGATCAATGATATTTAATAAAATAAAATAAAACAGTAATTTGGCTCAACATTATGAGTTTCTGTCACAAAAGAAAATGCTAGTTTCTTAAATGCCAGTTAAAAAAAAAAAAAAAAAAAAGTAGCTTTTTTTCAGAATAGTAACCAGGATGGCCGAGAGGTTAAGGCGTTGGACTTAAGATCCAATGGACAAATGTCCTCGTGGGTTCGAACCCCACTCCTGGTAGACCAATGATAATCTAAAAAAGAAAACATTAATTTGACTCAACATTATGAGTTTCTGTCACAAAGAAAAAAAGTAGCTTTTTTTCAGAAAAGTAACCAGGATGGCCGAGAGGTTAAGGCGTTGGACTTAAGATCCAATGGACAAATGTCCTCGTGGGTTCGATCCCCACTCCTGGTAGATCAATGATATTTAATAAAATAAAATAAAACAGTAATTTGGCTCAACATTATGAGTTTCTGTCACAAAAGAAAATGCTCAGTTCTTAAATACCAGTTAAAAAAAAAAAAAAAAACAGGTTGCTTTTGTCAAAGCAGTAACCAGGATGGCTGAGAGGTTTATCTGAGAATAGTAACCAGGATTATCAATGAAAAATTGTTCAGTTCTTAAATACCAGTTTAAAAAAAAAAAAAAAAGTATCTTTTTTTCGGAGTCGAAGCCAGGATGGCCGAGAGGTTAAGGTGTTGGACTTAAGATCCAATGGACAAATGTCCTTGTGGGTTCGAACCCCACTCCTGGTAGACCAATGATAATCTAAAAAATAAAATAGTAATTTAGCTCAACATTATGAGTTTCTGTCACAAAAGAAAATGCTAATTTCTTATATACCAGTTTAAAAAAAAAAATAGCTTTTTTTCACAATAGTAACCAGGATGGCCGAGAGGTTAAGGCGTTGGACTTAATTGGCTCAAAAAAAAAAAAAAAAAAATAGCTTTTTTTCAGAATAGTAACCAGGATGGCCGAGAGGTTAAGGTGTTGGACTTAAGATCCAATGGACAAATGTCCTCGTGGGTTCGAACCCCACTCCTGGTAGACCAATGATAATCTAAAAAAAGAAAACATTAATTTGGCTCAACATTAAGAGTTTCTGTCACAAAAAAATTGCTCAGTTCTTAAATACCAGTTAAAAAAAGATTGCTTTATCTCAGAATAGTAACCTAGGATTATCAATGAAAAATTGCTCAGTTCTTAAATACCAGTTTAAAAAAAAAAAAAAAAAAAAACTAGTTTTTTGTCAGAACAGTAACCAGGATGGCCGAGAGGTTAAGGCGTTGGACTTAAGATCCAATGGACAAATGTCCTCGTGGGTTCGATCCCCACTCCTGGTAGATCAATGATATTTAATAAAATAAAATAAAACAGTAATTTGGCTCAACATTATGAGTTTCTGTCACAAAAGAAAATGCTCAGTTCTTAAATACCAGTTTGAAAAAAAAAGTAGTTTTTGTCAGAACAGTGAAAAGGATGGCCGCGAGGTTTAGGCGTTGGACGTAAGATCCAATGGACAAATGTCCTCTTGGGTTCGAACCCCACTCCTGGTAAACCAATGATAATCACAAAAAAAAGAAAACAGTAATTTGGCTCAACATTAAGAGTTTCTGTCACAAACAAAATTGCTCAGTTCTTAAATACCAGTTAAAAAAAGATTGCTTTATCTCAGAATAGTAACCAGGATTATCAATGAAAAATTGCTCAGTTCTTAAATACCAGTTTAAAAAAAAAACTAGTTTTTTGTCAGAACAGTAAACAGGATGGCCGAGAGGTTAAGGTGTTGGATTTAAGATCCAATGGACAAATGTCTTCGTGGGTTCGAACCCCACTCCTGGTAGACCAATGATAATTGAAAAAATTAAATAAAACAGTAATTTGGCTCAACATTATGAGTTTCTGTCACGAAAGAAAATGCTCATTTCTTAAATACCAGTTAAAAAAAAACGTTGCTTTTTGTCAAAACAGTAACCAGGATGGCAGAGAGGTTAAGGCGTTGGACTTAAGATCCAATGGACAAATGTCCTCGTGGGTTCGAACCCCACTCTTGGTAGACCAATGATAATTGAAAAAATAAAATAAAACAGTAATTTGGCTCAACATTATGAGTTTCTGTCACAAAAGAAAATGCTAATTTCTTAAATGCCAGTTAAAAAAAAAAAAAAAAAAAAGTAGCTTTTTTTCAGAATAGTAACCAGGATGGCCGAGAGGTTAAGGCGTTGGACTTAAGATCCAATGGACAAATGTCCTCGTGGGTTCGAACCCCACTCCTGGTAGACCAATGATATTTAATAGAATAAAACAGTAATTTGGCTCAACATTATGAGTTTCTGTCACAAAAGAAAATGCTAGTTTCTTAAATGCCAGTTAAAAAAAAAAAAAAAAAAGTAGCTTTTTTTCAGAATAGTAACCAGGATGGCCGAGAGGTTAAGGTGTTGGACTTAAGATCCAATGGACAAATGTCCTCGTGGGTTCGAACCCCACTCCTGGTAGACCAATGATAATCTAAAAAAGAAAACATTAATTTGGCTCAACATTAAGAGTTTCTGTCACAAAAAAATTGCTCAGTTCTTAAATACCAGTTAAAAAAAAGATTGCTTTATCTCAGAACAGTAACCTAGGATTATCAATGAAAAATTGCTCAGTTCTTAAATACCAGTTTAAAAAAAAAAACTAGTTTTTTGTCAGAACAGTAACCAGGATGGCCGAGAGGTTAAGGCGTTGGACTTAAGATCCAATGGACAAATGTCCTCGTGGGTTCGATCCCCACTCCTGGTAGATCAATGATATTTAATAAAATAAAATAAAACAGTAATTTGGCTCAACATTATGAGTTTCTGTCACAAAAGAAAATGCTAGTTTCTTAAATGCCAGTTAAAAAAAAAAAAAAAAAAAAGTAGCTTTTTTTCAGAATAGTAACCAGGATGGCCGAGAGGTTAAGGCGTTGGACTTAAGATCCAATGGACAAATGTCCTCGTGGGTTCGAACCCCACTCCTGGTAGACCAATGATAATCTAAAAAAGAAAACATTAATTTGACTCAACATTATGAGTTTCTGTCACAAAGAAAAAAAGTAGCTTTTTTTCAGAAAAGTAACCAGGATGGCCGAGAGGTTAAGGCGTTGGACTTAAGATCCAATGGACAAATGTCCTCATGGGTTCAATCCCCACTCCTGGTAGATCAATGATATTTAATAAAATAAAATAAAACAGTAATTTGGCTCAACATTATGAGTTTCTGTCACAAAAGAAAATGCTCAGTTCTTAAATACCAGTTAAAAAAAAAACAAAAAAACAGGTTGCTTTTGTCAAAGCAGTAACCAGGATGGCTGAGAGGTTTATCTGAGAATAGTAACCAGGATTATCAATGAAAAATTGTTCAGTTCTTAAATACCAGTTTAAAAAAAAAAAAAAGTATCTTTTTTTCGGAGTCGAAGCCAGGATGGCCGAGAGGTTAAGGCGTTGGACTTAAGGATCTTAAGTCCAACGCCTTAACCTCTCGGCCATCCTGGAACAAATGTCCTTGTGGGTTCGAACCCCACTCCTGGTAGACCAATGATAATCTAAAAAATAAAATAATAATTTAGCTCAACATTATGAGTTTCTGTCACAAAAGAAAATGCTAATTTCTTATATACCAGTTTAAAAAAAAAATAGCTTTTTTTCAGAATAGTAACCAGGATGGCCGAGAGGTTAAGGCGTTGGACTTAATTGGCTCAAAAAAAAAAAAAAAATAGCTTTTTTTTCAGAATAGTAACCAGGATGGCCGAGAGGTTAAGGTGTTGGACTTAAGATCCAATGGACAAATGTCCTCGTGGGTTCGAACCCCACTCCTGGTAGACCAATGATAATCTAAAAAAGAAAACATTAATTTGGCTCAACATTAAGAGTTTCTGTCACAAAAAAATTGCTCAGTTCTTAAATACCAGTTAAAAAAAAGATTGCTTTATCTCAGAATAGTAACCTAGGATTATCAATGAAAAATTGCTCAGTTCTTAAATACCAGTTTAAAAAAAAAAAAAAAAAAAAAAAACTAGTTTTTTGTCAGAACAGTAACCAGGATGGCCGAGAGGTTAAGGCGTTGGACTTAAGATCCAATGGACAAATGTCCTCGTGGGTTCGATCCCCACTCCTGGTAGATCAATGATATTTAATAAAATAAAATAAAACAGTAATTTGGCTCAACATTATGAGTTTCTGTCACAAAAGAAAATGCTCAGTTCTTAAATACCAGTTTGAAAAAAAAAAGTAGTTTTTTGTCAGAACAGTGAAAAGGATGGCCGCGAGGTTTAGGCGTTGGACGTAAGATCCAATGGACAAATGTCCTCTTGGGTTCGAACCCCACTCCTGGTAAACCAATGATAATCACAAAAAAAAGAAAACAGTAATTTGGCTCAACATTAAGAGTTTCTGTCACAAACAAAATTGCTCAGTTCTTAAATACCAGTTAAAAAAAGATTGCTTTATCTCAGAATAGTAACCAGGATTATCAATGAAAAATTGCTCAGTTCTTAAATACCAGTTAAAAAAAAAAACTAGTTTTTTGTCAGAACAGTAACCAGGATGGCCGAGAGGTTAAGGCGTTGGATTTAAGATCCAATGGACAAATGTCTTCGTGGGTTCGAACCCCACTCCTGGTAGACCAATGATAATTGAAAAAATTAAATAAAACAGTAATTTGGCTCAACATTATGAGTTTCTGTCACGAAAGAAAATGCTCATTTCTTAAATACCAGTTAAAAAAAAACGTTGCTTTTTGTCAAAACAGTAACCAGGATGGCAGAGAGGTTAAGGCGTTGGACTTAAGATCCAATGGACAAATGTCCTCGTGGGTTCGAACCCCACTCATGGTAGACCAATGATAATTGAAAAAATAAAATAAAACAGTAATTTGGCTCAACATTATGAGTTTCTGTCACAAAAGAAAATGCTAATTTCTTAAATGCCAGTTAAAAAAAAAAAAAAAAAAAAAGTAGCTTTTTTTCAGAATAGTAACCAGGATGGCCGAGAGGTTAAGGCGTTGGACTTAAGATCCAATGGACAAATGTCCTCGTGGGTTCGAACCCCACTCCTGGTAGACCAATGATAATCTAAAAAAGAAAACATTAATTTGGCTCAACATTATGAGTTTCTGTCACAAAGAAAAAAAGTAGCTTTTTTTCAGAAAAGTAACCAGGATGGCCGAGAGGTTAAGGCGTTGGACTTAAGATCCAATGGACAAATGTCCTCGTGGGTTCGATCCCCACTCCTGGTAGATCAATGATATTTAATAAAATAAAATAAAACAGTAATTTGGCTCAACATTATGAGTTTCTGTCACAAAAGAAAATGCTCAGTTCTTAAATACCAGTTAAAAAAAAAAAAAAAAACAGGTTGCTTTTGTCAAAGCAGTAACCAGGATGGCTGAGAGGTTTATCTGAGAATAGTAACCAGGATTATCAATGAAAAATTGTTCAGTTCTTAAATACCAGTTTAAAAAAAAAAAAAAAAGTATCTTTTTTTCGGAGTCGAAGCCAGGATGGCCGAGAGGTTAAGGCGTTGGACTTAAGATCCAATGGACAAATGTTCTCGTGGGTTTGAACCCCACTCCTGGTAGACCAATGATAATCTAAAAAATAAAATAGTAATTTAGCTCAACATTATGAGTTTCTGTCACAAAAGAAAATGCTAATTTCTTATATACCAGTTAAAAAAAAGATTGCTTTATCTCAGAATAGTAACCTAGGATTATCAATGAAAAATTGATAAGAGGACAAATGTCCTCTTGGGTTCGAACCCCACTCCTGGTAAACCAATGATAATCAAAAAAAAAAAAAGAAAAGAGTAATTTGGCTCAACATTATGACTTTTTGTAACAAAGAAAAAAGGTTGTTTTTTGTCAGAACAGTAACCAGGATGGCAGAGAGGTTAAGGCGTTGGACTTAAGATCCAATGGACAAATGTCCTCGTGGGTTCGATCCCCACTCCTGGTAGATCAATGATATTTAATAAAATAAAATAAAACAGTAATTTGGCTCAACATTATGAGTTTCTGTCACAAAAGAAAATGCTCAGTTCTTAAATACCAGTTTGAAAAAAAAAGTAGTTTTTGTCAGAACAGTGAAAAGGATGGCCGCGAGGTTTAGGCGTTGGACGTAAGATCCAATGGACAAATGTCCTCTTGGGTTCGAACCCCACTCCTGGTAAACCAATGATAATCACAAAAAAAAGAAAACAGTAATTTGGCTCAACATTAAGAGTTTCTGTCACAAACAAAATTGCTCAGTTCTTAAATACCAGTTAAAAAAAGATTGCTTTATCTCAGAATAGTAACCAGGATTATCAATGAAAAATTGCTCAGTTCTTAAATACCAGTTTAAAAAAAAACTAGTTTTTTGTCAGAACAGTAACCAGGATGGCCGAGAGGTTAAGGCGTTGGATTTAAGATCCAATGGACAAATGTCTTCGTGGGTTCGAACCCCACTCCTGGTAGACCAATGATAATTGAAAAAATTAAATAAAACAGTAATTTGGCTCAACATTATGAGTTTCTGTCACGAAAGAAAATGCTCATTTCTTAAATACCAGTGAAAAAAAAACGTTGCTTTTTGTCAAAACAGTAACCAGGATGGCAGAGAGGTTAAGGCGTTGGACTTAAGATCCAATGGACAAATGTCCTCGTGGGTTCGAACCCCACTCTTGGTAGACCAATGATAATTGAAAAAATAAAATAAAACAGTAATTTGGCTCAACTTTATGAGTTTCTGTCACAAAAGAAAATGCTAATTTCTTAAATGCCAGTTAAAAAAAAAAAAAAAAAAAGTAGCTTTTTTTCAGAATAGTAACCAAGATGGCCGAGAGGTTAAGGCGTTGGACTTAAGATCCAATGGACAAATGTCCTCGTGGGTTCGAACCCCACTCCTGGTAGACCAATGATATTTAATAGAATAAAACAGTAATTTGGCTCAACATTATGAGTTTCTGTCACAAAAGAAAATGCTAGTTTCTTAAATGCCAGTTAAAAAAAAAAAAAAAAAAAAAAGTAGCTTTTTTTCAGAGTAGTAACCAGGATGGCCGAGAGGTTAAGGCGTTGGACTTAAGATCCAATGGACAAATGTCCTCGTGGGTTCGAACCCCACTCCTGGTAGACCAATGATAATCTAAAAAAGAAAACATTAATTTGGCTCAACATTATGAGTTTCTGTCACAAAGAAAAAAAGTAGCTTTTTTTCAGAAAAGTAACCAGGATGGCCGAGAGGTTAAGGCGTTGGACTTAAGATCCAATGGACAAATGTCCTCGTGGGTTCGATCCCCACTCCTGGTAGATCAATGATATTTAATAAAATAAAATAAAACAGTAATTTGGCTCAACATTATGAGTTTCTGTCACAAAAGAAAATGCTCAGTTCTTAAATACCAGTTAAAAAAAAAAAAAAAAACAGGTTGCTTTTGTCAAAGCAGTAACCAGGATGGCTGAGAGGTTTATCTGAGAATAGTAACCAGGATTATCAATGAAAAATTGTTCAGTTCTTAAATACCAGTTTAAAAAAAAAAAAAAAGTATCTTTTTTTCGGAGTCGAAGCCAGGATGGCCGAGAGGTTAAGGTGTTGGACTTAAGATCCAATGGACAAATGTCCTCGTGGGTTCGAACCCCACTCCTGGTAGACCAATGATAATCTAAAAAAGAAAACATTAATTTGGCTCAACATTAAGAGTTTCTGTCACAAAAAAAATTGCTCAGTTCTTAAATACCAGTTTAAAAAAAAAAAAAAAAAAAAACTAGTTTTTTGTCAGAACAGTAACCAGGATGGCCGAGAGGTTAAGGCGTTGGACTTAAGATCCAATGGAAAAATGTCCTCGTGGGTTCGAACCCCACTCCTGGTAGACCAATGACAATGAAAAAAAAAAAAAAAGTAATTTGGTTCAACATTATGAGTTTCTGTCACAAAAAAAACTTGCTCAGTTCTTAAATATCAGTTTAAAAAAAAGTAGTTTTTGTCAGAACAGTAAACAGGATCGCCCCGAGGTTAAGGCGTTGGACGTAAGATCCAATGGACAAATGTCCTCTTGGGTTCGAACCCCACTCCTGGTAAACCAATGATAATCAAAAAAAAAAAAAAGAAAAGAGTAATTTGGCTCAACATTATGACTTTTTGTAACAAAGAAAAAAGGTTGTTTTTTGTCAGAACAGTAACCAGGATGGCAGAGAGGTTAAGGCGTTGGACTTAAGATCCAATGGACAAATGTCCTCGTGGGTTCGAACCCCACTCTTGGTAGACCAATGATAATTGAAAAAATAAAATAAAACAGTAATTTGGCTCAACATTATGAGTTTCTGTCACAAAAGAAAATGCTAATTTCTTAAATGCCAGTTAAAAAAAAAAAAAAAAAAACAGGTTGCTTTTGTCAAAGCAGTAACCAGGATGGCTGAGAGTTTTATCTGAGAATAGTAACCAGGATTATCAATGAAAAATTGTTCAGTTCTTAAATACCAGTTTAAAAAAAAAAAAAAAAGTATCTTGTTTTCGGAGTCGAAGCCAGGATGGCCGAGAGGTTAAGCCGTTGGACTTAAGATCCAATGGACAAATGTCCTTGTGGGTTCGAACCCCACTCCTGGTAGACCAATGATAATCTAAAAAATAAAATAGTAATTTAGCTCAACATTATGAGTTTCTGTCACAAAAGAAAATGCTAATTTCTTATATACCAGTTTAAAAAAAAAATAGCTTTTTTTCAGAATAGTAACCAGGATGGCCGAGAGGTTAAGGTGTTGGACTTAAGATCCAATGGACAAATGTCCTCGTGGGTTCGAACCCCACTCCTGGTAGACCAATGATAATCTAAAAAAGAAAACATTAATTTGGCTCAACATTAAGAGTTTCTGTCACAAAAAAAATTGCTCAGTTCTTAAATACCAGTTTAAAAAAAGATTGCTTTATCTCAGAATAGTAACCTAGGATTATCAATGAAAAATTGCTCAGTTCTTAAATACCAGTTTAAAAAAAAAAAAAAAAACTAGTTTTTTGTCAGAACAGTAACCAGGATGGCCGAGAGGTTAAGGCGTTGGACTTAAGATCCAATGGACAAATGTCCTCGTGGGTTCGATCCCCACTCCTGGTAGATCAATGATATTTAATAAAATAAAATAAAACAGTAATTTGGCTCAACATTATGAGTTTCTGTCACAAAAGAAAATGCTAGTTTCTTAAATGCCAGTTTAAAAAAAAAAAAAAAAGTAGCTTTTTTTCAGAATAGTAACCAGGATGGCCGAGAGGTTAAGGCGTTGGACTTAAGATCCAATGGACAAATGTCCTCGTGGGTTCGAACCCCACTCCTGGTAGACCAATGATAATCTATAAAAGAAAACATTAATTTGACTCAACATTATGAGTTTCTGTCACAAAGAAAAAAAGTAGCTTTTTTTCAGAAAAGTAACCAGGATGGCCGAGAGGTTAAGGCGTTGGACTTAAGATCCAATGGACAAATGTCCTCGTGGGTTCGATCCCCACTCCTGGTAGATCAATGATATTTAATAAAATAAAATAAAACAGTAATTTGGCTCAACATTATGAGTTTCTGTCACAAAAGAAAATGCTCAGTTCTTAAATACCAGTTAAAAAAAAAAAAAAAAAAAAACAGGTTGCTTTTGTCAAAGCAGTAACCAGGATGGCTGAGAGGTTTATCTGAGAATAGTAACCAGGATTATCAATGAAAAATTGTTCAGTTCTTAAATACCAGTTTAAAAAAAAAAAAAAAGTATCTTTTTTTCGGAGTCGAAGCCAGGATGGCCGAGAGGTTAAGGCGTTGGACTTAAGATCCAATGGACAAATGTCCTTGTGGGTTCGAACCCCACTCCTGGTAGACCAATGATAATCTAAAAAAAAAAAATAGTAATTTAGCTCAACATTATGAGTTTCTGTCACAAAAGAAAAGGCTAATTTCTTATATACCAGTTTAAAAAAAAAATAGCTTTTTTTCAGAATAGTAACCAGGATGGCCGAGAGGTTAAGGCGTTGGACTTAATTGGCTCAAAAAAAAAAAAAAAAAAAAGCTTTTTTTCAGAATAGTAACCAGGATGGCCGAGAGGTTAAGGTGTTGGACTTAAGATCCAATGGACAAATGTCCTCGTGGGTTCGAACCCCACTCCTGGTAGACCAATGATAATCTAAAAAAGAAAACATTAATTTGGCTCAACATTAAGAGTTTCTGTCACAAAAGAAAATGCTCAGTTCTTAAATACCAGTTTGAAAAAAAAAGTAGTTTTTGTCAGAACAGTGAAAAGGATGGCCGCGAGGTTTAGGCGTTGGACGTAAGATCCAATGGACAAATGTCCTCTTGGGTTCGAACCCCACTCCTGGTAAACCAATGATAATCACAAAAAAAAGAAAACAGTAATTTGGCTCAACATTAAGAGTTTCTGTCACAAACAAAATTGCTCAGTTCTTAAATACCAGTTAAAAAAAGATTGCTTTATCTCAGAATAGTAACCAGGATTATCAATGAAAAATTGCTCAGTTCTTAAATACCAGTTTAAAAAAAAAACTAGTTTTTTGTCAGAACAGTAACCAGGATGGCCGAGAGGTTAAGGCGTTGGATTTAAGATCCAATGGACAAATGTCTTCGTGGGTTCGAACCCCTCTCCTGGTAGACCAATTATAATTGAAAAAATTAAATAAAACAGTAATTTGGCTCAACATTATGAGTTTCTGTCACAAAAGAAAATGCTCATTTCTTAAATACCAGTTAATAAAAAACGTTGCTTTTTGTCAAAACAGTAACCAGGATGGCCGAGAGGTTAAGGTGTTGGACTTAAGATCCAATGGACGAATGTCCTTGTGGGTTCGAACCCCACTCCTGGTAGACCAATGACAATGAAAAAAAAAAAAAGTAATTTGGTTCAACATTATGAGTTTCTGTCACAAAAAAAACTTGCTCAGTTCTTAAATATCAGTTTAAAAAAAAAGTAGTTTTTGTCAGAACAGTAAACAGGATCGCCCGGAGGTTAAGGCGTTGGACGTAAGATCCAATGGACAAATGTCCTCTTGGGTTCGAACCCCACTCTTGGTAAACCAATGATAATCAAAAAAAAAAAAGAAAAGAGTAATTTGGCTCAACATTATGACTTTTTGTAACAAAGAAAAAAGGTTGTTTTTTGTCAAAACAGTAACCAGGATGGCCGAGAGGTTAAGGTGTTGGACTTAAGATCCAATGGACGAATGTCCTTGTGGGTTCGAACCCCACTCCTGGTAGACCAATGAAAAAAAAAAAAAAAAAAGTAATTTGGTTCAACATTATGAGTTTCTGTCACAAAAATACTTGATCAGTTCTTAAATATCAGTTTAAAAAAAAGTAGTTTTTGTCAGAACAGTAAACAGGATCGCCCCGAGGTTAAGGCGTGGACGTAAGATCCAAAGGACAAATGTCCTCTTGGGTTCGAACCCCACTCCTGGTAAACCAATGATAATCAAAAAAAAAAAAAGAAAAGAGTAATTTGGCTCAACATTATGACTTTCTGTAACAAAGAAAAAAGGTTGTTTTTTGTCAGAACAGTAACCAGGATGGCAGAGAGGTTAAGGCGTTGGACTTAAGATCCAATGGACAAATGTCCTCGTGGGTTCGAACCCCACTCTTGGTAGACCAATGATAATTGAAAAAATAAAATAAAACAGTAATTTGGCTCAACATTATGAGTTTCTGTCACAAAAAAAATTGCTCAGTTCTTAAATACCAGTTAAAAAAAGATTGCTTTATCTCAGAATAGTAACCAGGATTATCAATGAAAAATTGCTCAGTTCTTAAATACCAGTTTAAAAAAAAAAAAAAAAAAAAAGTAGCTTTTTTTCAGAATAGTAACCAGGATGGCCGAGAGGTTAAGGCATTGGACTTAAGATCCAATGGACAAATGTCTTCGTGGGTTCGAACCCCACTCCTGGTAGACCAATGATAATCTAAAAAAAATAAAACAGCAATTTAGCTCAACATTATGAGTTTCTGTCACAAACAAATTGCTCAGTTCTTAAATACCAGTTAAAAAAAAACATGTTGCTTTTTGTCAAAACAGTAACCAGGATGGCCGAGAGGTTAAGGTGTTGGACTTAAGATCCAATGGACGAATGTCCTCGTGGGTTCGAACCCCACTCCTGGTAGACCAATGAAAAAAAAAAAAAAAGTAATTTGGTTCAACATTATGAGTTTCTGTCACAAAAGAAAATGCTCAGTTCTTAAATACCAGTTTGAAAAAAAAAGTAGTTTTTGTCAGAACAGTGAAAAGGATGGCCGCGAGGTTTAGGCGTTGGACGTAAGATCCAATGGACAAATGTCCTCTTGGGTTCGAACCCCACTCCTGGTAAACCAATGATAATCACAAAAAAAAGAAAACAGTAATTTGGCTCAACATTAAGAGTTTCTGTCACAAACAAAATTGCTCAGTTCTTAAATACCAGTTAAAAAAAGATTGCTTTATCTCAGAATAGTAACCAGGATTATCAATGAAAAATTGCTCAGTTCTTAAATACCAGTTTAAAAAAAAAACTAGTTTTTTGTCAGAACAGTAACCAGGATGGCCGAGAGGTTAAGGCGTTGGATTTAAGATCCAATGGACAAATGTCTTCGTGGGTTCGAACCCCACTCCTGGTAGACCAATGATAATTGAAAAAATTAAATAAAACAGTAATTTGGCTCAACATTATGAGTTTCTGTCACAAAAGAAAATGCTCATTTCTTAAATACCAGTTAATAAAAAAAGTAGCTTTTTTTCAGAATAATAACCAGGATGGCCGAGAGGTTAAGGCGTTGGACTTAAGATCCAATGGACAAATGTCCTCGTGGGTTCGAACCCCACTCCTGGTAGACCAATGATAATCTAAAAAAAATAAAACAGCAATTTAGCTCAACATTATGAGTTTCTGTCACAAACAAATTGCTCAGTTCTTAAATACCCGTTAAGAAAAAACATGTTGCTTTTTGTCAGAACAGTAACCAGGATGGCCGAGAGGTTAAGGCGTTGGACTTAAGATCCAATGGACCAATATCCTCTTGTGTTCGAACCCCACTCCTGGTAGACCAATGACAATGAAAAAAAAAAAAAAAAAAAAGTAATTTGGTTCAACATTATGAGTTTCTGTCACAAAAAAAACTTGCTCAGTTCTTAAATATCAGTTTAAAAAAAAAGTAGTTTTTGTCAGAACAGTAAACAGGATCGGCCCGAGGTTAAGGCGTTGGACGTAAGATCCAATGGACAAATGTCCTCGTGGGTTCGAACCCCACTCTTGGTAGACCAATGATAATTGAAAAAATAAAGTAAAACAGTAATTTGGCTCAACATTATGAGTTTCTGTCACAAAAGAAAATGCTAATTTCTTAAATGCCAGTTAAAAAAAAAAAAAAAAAAAAACTAGCTTTTTTTCAGAATAGTAACCAGGATGGCCGAGAGGTTAAGGCGTTGGACTTAAGATCCAATGGACAAATGTCCTCGTGGGTTCGAACCCCACTCCTGGCAGACCAATGATAATCTAAAATAAATAAAACAGTAATTTAGCTCAACATTATGAGTTTCTGTCACAAAAGAAAATGTTAATTTCTTAAATGCCAGTTAAAAAAAAAAAAAAAAAAAAGTAGCTTTTTTTCAGAATAGTAACCTGGATGGCCGAGAGGTTAAGGCGTTGGACTTAAGATCCAATGGACAAATGTCCTCGTGGGTTCGAACCCCACTCCTGGTAGACCAATGATAATCTAAAAAAGAAAACATTAATTTGGCTCAACATTATGAGTTTCTGTCACAAAGAAAAAAAGTAGCTTTTTTTCAGAAAAGTAACCAGGATGGCCGAGAGGTTAAGGCGTTGGACTTAAGATCCAATGGACAAATGTCCTCGTGGGTTAGAACCCCACTCCTGGTAGACCAATGATATTTGATAAAATAAAACAATAATTTGGCTCAACATTATGAGTTTCTGTCACAAAAGAAAATGTTAATTTCTTAAATGCCAGTTAAAAAAAAAAAAAAAAAAAGTAGCTTTTTTTCAGAATAGTAACCTGGATGGCCGAGAGGTTAAGGCGTTGGACTTAAGATCCAATGGACAAATGTCCTCGTGGGTTCGAACCCCACTCCTGGTAGACCAATGATAATCTAAAAAAGAAAACATTAATTTGGCTCAACATTATGAGTTTCTGTCACAAAGAAAAAAAGTAGCTTTTTTTCAGAAAAGTAACCAGGATGGCCGAGAGGTTAAGGCGTTGGACTTAAGATCCAATGGACAAATGTCCTCGTGGGTTCGATCCCCACTCCTGGTAGATCAATGATATTTAATAAAATAAAATAAAACAGTAATTTGGCTCAACATTATGAGTTTCTGTCACAAAAGAAAATGCTCAGTTCTTAAATACCAGTTAAAAAAAGATTGCTTTATCTGAGAATAGTAACAAGGATTATCAATGAAAAATTGTTCAGTTCTTAAATACCAGTTTTAAAAAAAAAAAAAAAGTATCTTTTTTTCGGAGTCGAAGCCAGGATGGCCGAGAGGTTAAGGCGTTGGACTTAAGATCCAATGGACAAATGTCCTCGTGGGTTCGAACCCCACTCCTGGTAGACCAATGATAATCTAAAAAATAAAATAGTAATTTAGCTCAACATTATGAGTTTCTGTCACAAAAGAAAATGCTAATTTCTTATATACCAGTTTAAAAAAAAAAATAGCTTTTTTTCAGAATAGTAACCAGGATGGCCGAGAGGTTAAGGCGTTGGACTTAAGATCCAATGGACAAATGTCCTCGTGGGTTCGAACCCCACTCCTGGTAGACCGATGATATTTAATAAAATAAAACAGTAATTTGGCTCAACATTATGAGTTTCTGTCACAAAAGAAAATGCTAATTTCTTAAATGCCAGTTTAAAAAAAAAAAAAAAAAAAAAGTAGCTTTTTTTCAGAATAGTAACCAGGATGGCCGAGAGGTTAAGGCGTTGGACTTAAGATCCAATGGACAAATGTCCTCGTGGGTTCGAACCCCACTCCTGGTAGACCAATGATAATCTAAAAAAGAAAACATTAATTTGGCTCAACATTATGAGTTTCTGTGACAAAGAAAAAAAGTAGCTTTTTTTTCAGAAAAGTAACCAGGATGGCCGAGAGGTTAAGGTGTTGGACTTAAGATCCAATGGACAAATGTCCTCGTGGGTTCGAACCCCACTCCTGGTAGAAAAATTATAATTGAAAAAATTAAATAAAACAGTAATTTGGCTCAATATTATGAGTTTCTGTCACGAAAGAAAATGCTCATTTCTTAAATACCAGTTAAAAAAAACATGTTGCTTTTTGTCAAAACAGTAAACAGGATGGCCGAGAGGTTAAGGCGTTGTACTTAAGATCCAATGGACAAATGTCCTCTTGGGTTTGAACCCCACTCCTGGTAAACCAATGATAATCACAAAAAAAAGTAAACAGTAATTTGGCTCAACATTAAGAGTTTCTGTCACAAAAAAATTGCTCAGTTCTTAAATACCAGTTAAAAAAAGATTGCTTTATCTCAGAATAGTAACCAGGATTATCAGTGAAAAATTGCTCAGTTCTTAAATACCAGTTTAAAAAAAAAAAAAAAAAAAACTAGTTTTTTGTCAGAGCAGTAACCAGGATGGCCGAGAGGTTAAGGCGTTGGACTTAAGATCCAATGGACAAATGTCCTCTTGGGTTCGAACCCCACTCCTGGTAAACCAATGATAATCACAAAAAAAAGTAAACAGTAATTTGGCTCAACATTAAGAGTTTCTGTCACAAAAAAATTGATCAGTTCTTAAATACCAGTTAAAAAGAGATTGCTTTATCTCAGAATAGTAACCAGGATTATCAATGAAAAATTGCTCAGTTCTTAAATACCAGTTTAAAAAAAAGTAGTTTTTGTTAGAACAGTAAACAGGATGGCCGCGAGGTTAAGGCGTTGGACGTAAGATCCAATGGACAAATGTCCTCTTGGGTTCAAACCCCACTCCTGGTAAACCAATGATAATCCAAAAAAAAAAGAAAACATTAATTTGGCTCAACATTATGAGTTTCTGTCACAAAGAAAAAAAGTAGCTTTTTTTCAGAAAAGCAACCAGAATGGCCGAGTGGTTAAGGCGTTGGACTTAAGATCCGATGGACAAATGTCCTTGTGGGTTCGAACCCCACTCCTGGTAGATCAATGATATTTAATAAAATAAAATAAAACAGTAATTTGGCTCAACATTATGAGTTTCTGTCACAAAAGAAAATGCTAGTTTCTTAACTGCCAGTTAAAAAAAAAAAAAAAAAGTAGCTTTTTTTCAGAATAGTAACCAGGATGGCCGAGAGGTTAAGGCGTTGGACTTAAGATCCAATGGACAAATGTCCTCGTGGGTTCGAACCCCACTCCTGGTAGACCAATGATAATCTAAAAAAAATAAAACAGCAATTTAGCTCAACATTATGAGTTTCTGTCACAAACAAATTGCTCAGTTCTTAAATACCAGTTAAGAAAAAACATGTTGCTTTTTGTCAGAACAGTAACCAGGATGGCCGAGAGGTTAAGGCGTTGGACTTAAGATCCAATGGACCAATATCCTCTTGTGTTCGAACCCCACTCCTGGTAGACCAATGACAATGAAAAAAAAAAAAAAAAAGTAATTTGGTTCAACATTATGAGTTTCTGTCACAAAAAAAAACTTGCTCAGTTCTTAAATATCAGTTTTAAAAAAAAAGTAGTTTTTGTCAGAACAGTAAACAGGATCGGCCCGAGGTTAAGGCGTTGGACGTAAGATCCAATGGACAAATGTCCTCGTGGGTTCGAACCCCACTCTTGGTAGACCAATGATAATTGAAAAAATAAAGTAAAACAGTAATTTGGCTCAACATTATGAGTTTCTGTCACAAAAGAAAATGCTAATTTCTTAAATGCCAGTTAAAAAAAAAAAAAAAAAAAAACTAGCTTTTTTTCAGAATAGTAACCAGGATGGCCGAGAGGTTAAGGCGTTGGACTTAAGATCCAATGGACAAATGTCCTCGTGCGTTCGAACCCCACTCCTGGCAGACCAATGATAATCTAAAATAAATAAAACAGTAATTTAGCTCAACATTATGAGTTTCTGTCACAAAAGAAAATGTTAATTTCTTAAATGCCAGTTAAAAAAAAAAAAAAAAAAAAGTAGCTTTTTTTCAGAATAGTAACCTGGATGGCCGAGAGGTTAAGGCGTTGGACTTAAGATCCAATGGACAAATGTCCTCGTGGGTTCGAACCCCACTCCTGGTAGACCAATGATAATCTAAAAAAGAAAACATTAATTTGGCTCAACATTATGAGTTTCTGTCACAAAGAAAAAAAGTAGCTTTTTTCAGAAAAGTAACCAGGATGGCCGAGAGGTTAAGGCGTTGGACTTAAGATCCAATGGACAAATGTCCTCGTGGGTTAGAACCCCACTCCTGGTAGACCAATGATATTTGATAAAATAAAACAATAATTTGGCTCAACATTATGAGTTTCTGTCACAAAAGAAAATGTTAATTTCTTAAATGCCAGTTAAAAAAAAAAAAAAAAAAAAGTAGCTTTTTTTCAGAATAGTAACCTGGATGGCCGAGAGGTTAAGGCGTTGGACTTAAGATCCAATGGACAAATGTCCTCGTGGGTTCGAACCCCACTCCTGGTAGACCAATGATAATCTAAAAAAGAAAACATTAATTTGGCTCAACATTATGAGTTTCTGTCACAAAGAAAAAAGTAGCTTTTTTTCAGAAAAGTAACCAGGATGGCCGAGAGGTTAAGGCGTTGGACTTAAGATCCAATGGACAAATGTCCTCGTGGGTTCGATCCCCACTCCTGGTAGACCAATGATATTTGATAAAATAAAACAATAATTTGGCTCAACATTATGAGTTTCTGTCACAAAAGAAAATGTTAATTTCTTAAATGCCAGTTAAAAAAAAAAAAAAAAAAAAGTAGCTTTTTTTCAGAATAGTAACCTGGATGGCCGAGAGGTTAAGGCGTTGGACTTAAGATCCAATGGACAAATGTCCTCGTGGGTTCGAACCCCACTCCTGGTAGACCAATGATAATCTAAAAAAGAAAACATTAATTTGGCTCAACATTATGAGTTTCTGTCACAAAGAAAAAAAGTAGCTTTTTTTCAGAAAAGTAACCAGGATGGCCGAGAGGTTAAGGCGTTGGACTTAAGATCCAATGGACAAATGTCCTCGTGGGTTCGAACCCCACTCCTGGTAGACCAATGATAATCTAAAAAAGAAAACATTAATTTGGCTCAACATTATGAGTTTCTGTCACAAAGAAAAAAAGTAGCTTTTTTTCAGAACAGTAACCAGGATGGCCGAGAGGTTAAGGCGTTGGACTTAAGATCCAATGGACAAATGTCCTCGTGGGTTCGATCCCCACTCCTGGTAGATCAATGATATTTAATAAAATAAAATAAAACAGTAATTTGGCTCAACATTATGAGTTTCTGTCACAAAAGAAAATGCTCAGTTCTTAAATACCAGTTAAAAAAAGATTGCTTTATCTGAGAATAGTAACAAGGATTATCAATGAAAAATTGTTCAGTTCTTAAATACCAGTTTTAAAAAAAAAAAAAAAGTATCTTTTTTTCGGAGTCGAAGCCAGGATGGCCGAGAGGTTAAGGCGTTGGACTTAAGATCCAATGGACAAATGTCCTCGTGGGTTCGAACCCCACTCCTGGTAGACCAATGATAATCTAAAAAATAAAATAGTAATTTAGCTCAACATTATGAGTTTCTGTCACAAAAGAAAATGCTAATTTCTTATATACCAGTTTAAAAAAAAAAATAGCTTTTTTTCAGAATAGTAACCAGGATGGCCGAGAGGTTAAGGCGTTGGACTTAAGATCCAATGGACAAATGTCCTCGTGGGTTCGAACCCCACTCCTGGTAGACCGATGATATTTAATAAAATAAAACAGTAATTTGGCTCAACATTATGAGTTTCTGTCACAAAAGAAAATGCTAATTTCTTAAATGCCAGTTTAAAAAAAAAAAAAAAAAAAAAAGTAGCTTTTTTTCAGAATAGTAACCAGGATGGCCGAGAGGTTAAGGCGTTGGACTTAAGATCCAATGGACAAATGTCCTCGTGGGTTCGAACCCCACTCCTGGTAGACCAATGATAATCTAAAAAAGAAAACATTAATTTGGCTCAACATTATGAGTTTCTGTGACAAAGAAAAAAAGTAGCTTTTTTTTCAGAAAAGTAACCAGGATGGCCGAGAGGTTAAGGTGTTGGACTTAAGATCCAATGGACAAATGTCCTCGTGGGTTCGAACCCCACTCCTGGTAGAAAAATTATAATTGAAAAAATTAAATAAAACAGTAATTTGGCTCAATATTATGAGTTTCTGTCACGAAAGAAAATGCTCATTTCTTAAATACCAGTTAAAAAAACATGTTGCTTTTTGTCAAAACAGTAAACAGGATGGCCGAGAGGTTAAGGCGTTGTACTTAAGATCCAATGGACAAATGTCCTCTTGGGTTTGAACCCCACTCCTGGTAAACCAATGATAATCACAAAAAAAGTAAACAGTAATTTGGCTCAACATTAAGAGTTTCTGTCACAAAAAAATTGCTCAGTTCTTAAATACCAGTTAAAAAAAGATTGCTTTATCTCAGAATAGTAACCAGGATTATCAATGAAAAATTGCTCAGTTCTTAAATACCAGTTTAAAAAAAAAAAAAAAAAAAAAACTAGTTTTTTGTCAGAGCAGTAACCAGGATGGCCGAGAGGTTAAGGCGTTGGACTTAAGATCCAATGGACAAATGTCCTCTTGGGTTCGAACCCCACTCCTGGTAAACCAATGATAATCACAAAAAAAAGTAAACAGTAATTTGGCTCAACATTAAGAGTTTCTGTCACAAAAAAATTGATCAGTTCTTAAATACCAGTTAAAAAGAGATTGCTTTATCTCAGAATAGTAACCAGGATTATCAATGAAAAATTGCTCAGTTCTTAAATACCAGTTTAAAAAAAAAAAAAAAAAAAAAAAACTACTTTTTTTGTCAGAGCAGTAACCAGGATGGCCGAGAGGTTAAGGCGTTGTACTTAAGATCCAATGGACAAATGTCCTCGTGGGTTCAAACCCCACTCCTGGTAGACCAATGATAATTTAAAAAATAAAATAAAACAGTAATTTGGCTCAACATTATGAGTTTTTGTCACAAAGGAAAATGCTCAGTTCTTAAATACCAGTTTGAAAAAAAAGTAGTTTTTGTCAGAACAGTAAAAAGGATGGCCGCGCGGTTTAGGCGTTGGCCGTAAGATCCAATGGACAAATGTCCTCGTGGTTTCGAACCCCACTCCTGGAAGACCAATGATATTTAATAAAATAATAAAATAAAATAAAACAGTAATTTGGCTCAACATTATGATTTTCTCTCACAAAAGGAATTGCTCAGTTCTTAAATACCAATTTAAAAAAAAGGTTGCTTTATGACAGAACAGTAACCAGGATGGCCGAGAGGTTAAGGCGTTGGACTTAAGATCCAATGGACAAATGTCCTCGTGGGTTCGAACCCCACTCCTGGTAGACCAATGATAATTAAAAAAATAAAATAAAACAGTAATTTGGCTCAATGTTATGAGTTTCGGTCACAAAAGAAAATGCTCATTTCTTAAATACCAGTTAAAAAAAAAAAAAAAAAAAGTAGCTTTTTTTCAGAATGGTAACCAGGATGGCCGAGAGGTTAAGGCGTTGGACTTAAGATCCAATGGACAAATGTCCTCGTGGGTTGAATCCCACTCCTGGTAGATCAATGATAGTAAAAAAAAGAAATAAAACAGTAATTTGGCTCAGCATTATGAGTTTAAGTAATAAAAGAAATTGCTCAGTTCTTAAATATAAGTTTTAAAAAAAATTGTTTTTTGCCAAAACTGTGACCAGGGTGGCCGAGAGGTTAAGGCGTTGGACTTAAGATCCAATGGACAAATGTCCTCGTGGGTTCGAACCCCACTCCTGGTAGACCAATGATAATAAAAAGAAAATAGTAATTTGGCTCATCATTATGAGTTTTGGTCACAAAAAAATTGCTCAGTTCTTAAATACCAGTTAAAAAAAGATTGCTTTATCTCAGAATAGTAACCAGGATTATCAATGAAAAATTGATCAGTTCTTAAATACCAGTTAAAAAAAAAAAAAAAACTAGTTTTTTGTCAGAACAGTAACCAGGATGACCAATGATAATCTAAGAAAAAATAAAACAGTAATTTAGCTCAACATTATGAGTTTCTGTCACAAAAAAATTGCTCAGTTCTTAAATACCAGTTAAAAAAAAACATGTTGCTTTTTGTCAAAACAGTAACCAGGATGGCCGAGAGGTTAAGGCGTTGGACTTAAGGACCAATGGAAAAATGTCCTCGTGGGTTCGAACCCCCCTCCTGGTAGACCAATGATAATTTAAAAAATAAAATAAAACAGTAATTTGGCTCAACATTATGAGTTTCTGTCACAAAAGAAAATGCTCAGTTCTTAAATACCGGTTTGAAAAAAAAAGTAGTTTTTGTCAGAACAGTAAACAGGATGGCTGCGAGGTTAAGGCGTTGGACGTAAGATCCAATGGACAAATGTCCTGTTGGGTTCGAACCCCACACCTGGTAAACCAATGATAATCAAAGAAAATAGTAATTTGGCTCAGCATTAAGAGTTTCTGTCACAAAAAAATTGCTCAGTTCTTAAATACCAGTTAAAAAAAGATTGCTTTATCTCAGAATAGTAACCAGGATTATCAATGAAAAATTGCTCAGTTCTTAAATACCAGTAAAAAAAAAAACATGTTGCTTTTTGTCAAAATAGTAACCAGGATGGCCGAGAGGTTAAGGCATTGGACTTAAGATCCAATGGACAAATGTTTCGTGGGTTCGAACCCCACTCCTGGTAGACCAATGATAATAAAATAAATAAATAAAATAAAACAGTAATTTAGCTCAACATTATGAGTTTCTGTCACAAAACAATTGATCAGTTCTTAAATACCAGTAAAAAAAAAAAAAAAAACAGGTTGCTTTTGTCAAAGCAGTAACCAGGATGGCTGAGAGGTTAAGGCGTTGGACTTAAGATCCAATAGACAAATGTCCTTGTGGGTTCAAACCCCACTCCTGGTAGACCAATGGTAATTTAAAAAATAAAATAAAACAGTAATTTGGCTCAACATTATGAGTTTCTGTCACAAAAAAATTGCTCATTTCTTAAATACCAGTTTAAAAAAAAAAAAAAAAAAAAAAAAAAAAAAGTAGCTTTTTGTCAAAGCAGTAACCAGGATGGCAGAGAGGTTAAGGCGTTGGACTTAAGATCCAATGGACAGATGTCCTCATGGGTTCAAACCCCACTCCTGGTAGACCAATGATAATCAAAAAAATAAATAAATAAATAAAACAGTAATTTAGCTCAACGTTATAGGTTTCTGTCACAAAAAAATTGCTCAGTTCTTAAATACCAGTTTTTAAAAAAAAATAAAAAATAAAAACCCTAGTTTTTTATCAGAACAGTAACCAGGATGGCCGAGAGGTTAAGCGTTGGACTTAAGATCCAATGGACAAATGTCCTCGTGGGTTCAAACCCCACTCCTGGTAGACCAATGATAATAAATAAAACAGTAATTTAGTGAAGTGAAGTGACATTCAGCCAAGTATGGTGACCCATACTCAGAATTTGTGCTCTGCATTTAACCCATCCGAAATGCACACACACAGAGCAGTGAACACACACACACTGTGAGCACACACCCGGAGCAGTGGGCAGCCATTTATGCTGCGGCGCCCGGGGAGCAGTTGGGGGTTCGATGCCTTGCTCAAGGGCACCTAAGTTGTGGTATTAAAGGTGGAGAGAGAGCTGTTCATGCACTACCCCCACCCACAATTCCGTCCGGCCCGAGACTAGAACCCAGACTAGAACCCACAACCCTTCGATTGGGAGTCCAACCCTCTAACCATTAGGCCACGACTTCCCCATTTAGCTCAACACTATGAGTTTCTGTCACAAAAAAAATTGCTCGGTTCTTAAATACCAGTTAAAAAAAAAAACATAGTTTTTTGTCAGAACAGTAACCAGGATGGCCGAGGGGTTAAGGTGTTGGACTTATGATGCAATGGACAAATGTCCTCTTGGGTTTGAACCCCACTCCTGGTAGACCAATGATAATTAAAAAAATAAAACAGTAATTTGGCTCAACATTATGAGTTTCGGTCACAAAAGAAAATGTTGAACCAAAACTGCTTTTTGTCAAATCAGGATGGCCGTGATATAATTTGGCTGTACAGTATCAGTTTATGTTACAAACAAATTGCTTAGTTCTTAAATAACAGTTAAAAAAAAAAAAAAAAAAAACCTTGTTTATGTCAAAACAGTACCCAGGATGGCCGAGTGGTAAAGGCGTTGGACTTAAGATTCAATAGGGCTCGGGCCCCAAGTTGCATTCTGGGAAGTGGCGGCCATGTTGCCAGCTTCGCGAATGTAAACATACAGCCAGTTGAACGAGAAGAGCAGAGTTGGGAGAAAGAAAAAAAGATGTCAAAATCGCGAAAAGGTTGTGGGATTTATAGGGATACGCTAAATAAGGATGCCAGGTACCGGTATGTGGACAAAATCGGCTCTAATAACAGTTTGGATCCATATGAAATTCCCAATAAATAGTGGAGTACCGACAGAGACTTGTTGCCGCACGTTTGCATAACAGATATCTTCGGCTACCTTGTTTGTTTTGTGAGCGCCTACACTTCAGAATAGTTCCGAAGCTACAAGTCAAGTCTCATGTACAGTTCACAAATGGATGGGTTCAGGAGCTGCAAATCATAGAACCCCGGATAGGGCTGCACAATATTGGGAAAAATTTACATTGCGATATTTTATTTTTCTGCGATATATATTGCGATATGAAATAAAAAAAAATTCTTACAAACAAAAATGGGGTGAGCACACTTACATTCTCATTTTAAATGATTTAAACATCGACACCATCATGTCAATTGATTAATATGCGCGAGGGAGAGAGAGCAAGACAGCGCTCTTGTTGTTTGAAGACATTGAGCGTGCGGCCGGGGCTCGCTTTGCGCGCGCGCTCTCTCTCTCAGGCCGGTGACAGGTGCAATATAAATAGTCGGCGGCTCTATTTCGAGCATGCACGTGTTTTCCGCGCGGCTTGAGCCGCGCCTGAGACGCGCGTCTCATGCAGGCAGTCTGCAAGCTCTAACCTGTTAACATGGGAGCTGAATTAAAAACGGACACGCCACGCAGCTGAGAACTTGCGCCACGCATCTAGTGTGTCGCTGGCCGCGCGCTCGCGCTCTCTCTCTCGGGCGCGCTCTTTGGCCCATACAGTTAATGAATAACGGATCAACTACGACAGCCTACATCGCACATCCTGCGATGTGACTATCGTGGATTTGTACATTGCGATATCGATGCTTAAACAACACATCGTGCAGCCCTAACCCTGGAACAGCGGCAAACATTATACAGTAATCCGGTAAGCTGCGCTCTAACGTTACCTAGCTGCTAGTTTAGTAACCGTTAGTGCTAACAACCATTCACACATGGACTTTAACAATGTGTTTCAAAAGTGTAGTTAGTAGCTGTCCACCCTCCCGTTTTTCCGGGGTTCTCACGTATTTGAGCTGTTTTCCCGCTGTCTTCCCGTTTTAGTATTTACCTGTAAAATATCCCGTTAGCCCCTCCATCAGACCTGTCAAGTCTCTGTGTTGTTGTCCTGTTGCTACTCCTTGTCCTTCCAGCGAAACAGATGTTTTCAAAGCATCGTTTTGCTTACTTGAAAGCAACCTTAGCGTGATGTTGGGCTTTTTAAGATAGCGTGGTTGTTGTGAGAGCACAATTTCACGCCAATCTGTAACTAAAGTCACGTTAGACCTAGCTTCACAAATCGCTTAACGTTAGTTAATGCAGCAGTTTTATAAGGCATATAAAGTTTTATAAGATTAAAAAAAGAAGAAAAAAAAAAAGGTCAAAAGAGTAAGATGGATGGCTGAGAGGTTAAGGTGTTTGACTTAAGATCCAATGGACAAATGTCCTTGTGGTTTCGAACCTCACTTCTGGTAGACCACTGATAATTTGAAAAAGAAAACAATTGGACTTAAGAGCGGTACAGTATGAGTTTCTGTTACAAACTATTTGCTTAATTCTTAAATACAGTAAAAAGAAAAAGAAAAAAAGGTTGCTTTATGTCAAAACAGCAAAACCTCTCTTCACCTGCATCTCCCATTGCAGCAGAACACTTTCACCTGTGATATCAACATGTAATATGCAGGCAACATTCTCTCGTATTTTCCCCATATGTTCTCTCATGCTGCCAAATCACAGATCTGATGCTGACATTTCTCAGCTGTGTTATATGATGCCTGTGTCACAAAATTATGTCTGAAGGTGGTTTGATTGTTTAGTTAAAAACCTATTATCATTTTGGCACAGTTTACATCTGATATTAAAGTAATATATTGTCCAAAAAGCTAAATATTGTCAACATTGACTCACCCTAAAGTAATTATATAAAGGCATGTCTTTATTTCTTCTATGGAACCAAATGCATGGAATCCATAGAAAACGCATCTCCAGTAAGCACGTTTTGAGGGAAATACCTATTTTAAAAGAATTTTAGTGCCACGTGTAAAGATGGTTATCTTCTTGTTTAATCATATTTTGCCTCCATCCTGTAGCCCATTTGATTCTGCTGTGCTTGGCCCTTTGTTTTCAGTTAAAGAGCTCACCTTTGAGCTCTGAGCAAGATACAAAAGAAACCAGATGCCATCACGTTCAGTTGATCCAGCCTTAATGCCCCAGTCCTGCCCATCTCATCAGACATTACACAGTAGTGTTGACAAATAAAGCTCTGAGTTCCTTCAGGGAGTATCTGCAAATATAATGTAAAAAACAACTAGGGAGGCTGAGTGGCCATTCACATTTCGCGTCTTTTGCGAGCGCAAGTTCGTTATTTCCAATGTAGGCATGCGGCATGCGCGCTCATAATGGAAGCGACGCGGTCGCGACGCGCACACGGTGCGACGCGCCCGTTTTTTCCAGGCGCGTCCGCACCGCATCGAGTTAAAAACATCTCAACTTTTCACAATGCCGCAAGCGCACCGTGGGTCATGTGACAAGAACTAACCAATCAGCTTCATCCTTTCCCGTAACAACTTTGAAAACTCAGCCAAGATGAAGGAACAGCTGTTCATAGCTGTATATGGATTGCAATTTTGAAATAAATTCAGTAGCAGAGCTACTGAGAGCGATTTTTTTTTGTGCTGCAAATACATTTATCCTTTGCTGAAATTTCCGCGTCTTCATGGAGAGAGCACGTCATGGTTGCTTAGCAAAGGCAGACGCCTCAGGAGCGCTTCTGCCCGAGCACTTTGGAGAGAAGGAGAAAGCGGCGCGCCTAGCGTTTTCCACGCGTTTTTAGGCGCGATATGTGAAGGCACTTGACAAAAGTCCATGTGGATTCAAACCCTACAACTGGTGGATAATGTCGATCTCCACTCCTGGTAGCAGGTTTTAAGCCAGACACTTAAGTAAAAATGTGTGGCAAACTATAGTTGGTCCACAAGATTGAGATGATAGTACACAATAGAGTTATTTGTAACATAATGTTAAAGATTAAAAGCTTCAAAAGCATGATTCTCTATTTGACTGATCATGAAGAGTGATTAACTTTTTTTTTTATAAATTCTTCCATAAATTGACTGAAACATAGCATGTAAAATTATACCACCCAAAGCCCTTCATTACCATTCACTACAAACCTGCTTTCCAACACATTTCAAACTGACATGCCAAAGTCTCTCTGAATTCTGCAACTTAGGTATCATCCCAATAAATGTTCACTTCGCTTGGTCATTCAGTGACGTGACATACAGCCAAGTATGGTGACCCATACTGAGATTTTGTGCTCTGCATTTAACCCATCCAAAGTGCCCACACAGCAGTGAACACACACTCAGAGCAGTGGGCACCTATTTATGCTGTGGTGCACAGGGAGCAGTTCGGGGGTTCAGTGCCTTGCTCAAGGGCACCTAAGTCATGGTATTGCTGGACCAAGACTCAAACCCACAACCTTAGGTTTAGGAGTCATACTCTCTAACCACTAGGACCAAGTGCTCAGAACTCACAATTATATTTATTATATTTATTACAATGTATTTCAACTCCACTTGAAGGGGACATTAGCATTGATAGGTGACCATTGCTGCTAGATCTAAGTAAATAATAAAAAGTAGTCTGTTCTATGTTGATTAGGTGAATCTGTTTAGCTTGCAAAAGCATTTACATATGCTCATATGTTGGTAAAAAACAGACTTAATAAGAGTAAAGACTAATAAAACGACAAGACCTAAATGCAGCCATTTTTGCTGAAAGATCGTACCTTGCCCAAGCCAGGAGTGTCTTTGACTTTGTTGACTGCCCGTAAAAGGCAGGGCGGAGCAGGGGGCGGAGACACCTGCAGGATGCCGCTGAAGTTGGTGGGAAAAAGGGGTGGATCACATGCCACAGGGGGCGCAGGACGCTGCTTCTTCTTCTTGGAAGACAGATTCAATTTCTGGGCAGCCCTGAGGATAAACAAACACAAGCAAAGTTAAAACTAGAACAGATGTGCATATTGTGTAAAAACGCTGCGATTCCATGGCTTTTTACATGGATTCCAAGTTTTTGTTTGTTTAGGGAAAGTATTATGTATTGCAAATTTAAAATACAGCTTGCAAAGTTCAAATGTAACAATGCAGACCAAAACTGATTTTGTGAGCAATCAAGTGAATCGAATTTAATTTCAAGTGTCCATCTCAAAACAGAGAAGAAGATTTGTGAATTGTTAAGCTCTTTCAAGTCATTACATGCATGTCACAGCCAATCAGCAGAGAAAACAGACATCTGAAAAGTAAAAATCAAAGCTAATTTATTGTTATGAAATGAAACCCTAAGCCATGCTCCAGAATATCTAAAATTGGACAGACAGACAAATTCCACACTGGTAAATAGAACGAGGATGGCAGAGTAGTTAAGGCAATGGATTTAAGATCTAATGAATGTATATCATCATGGATTCAAACTTAAACTACTATTATGTTGTCAATACATTAGAAATTCCAAGTTAAAAATGTGACAGAGGTCAGTTGTGTCTACTTGGCCTTGAAAATGATTGTTCTATGCCTTCACTGACCCCCAAACCTCAACATCATCCTTACAAATGGGGTCCAAGTAACTTATATCTCCAAGCATTAAGAAATCACACACATTCATAGGATGATTGTACTCTTGTGTATTTAGAGCTTGAAGAAATATTGAGAATGGCTTTGACCAGCAGGAGCAGGAGAAGTGAGGGTTGACTGATTCTAACCATAGTCACTCAGCCTGTTAGAGACTGTTTCAGTTGGCTCTTTGAGAAGTATTGATCAATCAGTCTAGCATTTTCACCTGACCAAGCATATCTGTGCAGAGGCTCATCATCACAGCCTCATTTAGACTCCCACTGGATTAGGGATTGGATGATGGGGGATGAAATTGCTGTTTAAAAAACTGAAACACCTCAAGTGGTCAAATACAAAAAGATAGAAAGGATTTTGATGCAGAGATGCAGGGAGTGATGGACTGAAAATATGGCATGGGAAAAATAAATAGTTTATTTGTTGCTGGGGACCCAGAAAAGGATTGTAAAACACATTTCCCGCCCCTAATGTATTTATTAAAAAATGTCTTATCTCATGATTAGGGTGTGATATCACAAGATATATGATACTTTGCCTTTAAAGAATAATTAAAAAGATAGACAAATGTGTTCCCTTAAACCAAACAGTTGCAGTCTCTTCACTAGGCTACACAATCATGGTGAAGACTGCTGATCAGACAGTTGTCCAGAAGACAATCATTGACACCCTTCACAAGGAGGGTAAGTCACAAACATTCATTGCCAAAGAAGCTGGCTGTTCACAGAGTGCTGTATCCAAGCATGTTAACAGGAAGTTGAGTGGAAGAAAAAGATGCACAACGAACCGAGAGAACAGCAGCCTTATGAGGAATGTCATGCTAAACTGATTCAAGAATTTGAGTGAAGTTCACAAGGAATGGACTGAGGCTGGGGTCAAGACATACAGACGTGTCAAGAAATTTGGCTACAGTTGTCGTATTCCTCTTGTTAAGCCACTCCTGAACCACAGACAATGTCAGAGGGCATCTTACCTGGGTTAAAGAGAAGAAGAACTGGACTGTTGCCCAGTCATCCAAAGTCCTCTTTTCAGGTGAGAGAAAGTTTTGTATTTTTTGTAAACCAAGTTCCTAGAGTCTGGAGGAAGGGTGAAGAAGCTCATAGCCCAAGTTGCTTGAAGTCTATTGTTAAGTTGCCACAGTCTGTGATGATTTGGGGTGCAATGTCTTCTGTTGGTGTTGATCCATTGTGTTTTTTTGAAAACCAAAGTCACTGCATTCGTTACCAAGGCATTTTGGAGCACTTCATGCTTCCTTCTGCTGACCAGCTTTTTGAAGATAGTGATTTCATTTTCCAGCAGTATTTGGCACCTGCCCACACTCCCATAAGCACCAAAAGCTGGTTAAATGACTATGGTGTTGGTGTGCTTGACTGGCCAACAAACTCACCAGACCTGAACCCCATAGAGAATTTATGGAGTATTGTCAAGAGAAAAATGAGAAACAAGAGACCAAAAAATGCAGATGAGCTGAAGGCCATTGTCAAAGAAATCTGGGCTTCCATACCTTGGAAGCAATAATAACAATAATTAAAGAAAGATTAGGATTACTATCTGCACCATAAAGATTCCAACTAAAAAGCGTAGTAGATTTATTATTATTATTATTACTTATTATATTACTTTTTACATTGTCGATGCTACTTTTTTTCACTTTTTTGATGCAAAGAACAGTTTTAAAATAGACTATTTTAGCCTGAATATGTATTCACTGTGTTGATAGAATATTGTAAAGACCTTAGTAAGACAGAAAGAAAGGTCAACCAACTTTACCAAAAAGATTGTACTGGTCAACAACATCAGGATATATTTGCCCAACGACCAGATGTGCACTAACCAGCCTTAAAATTCATGCTAGTCCAAGCAAATCTTTTCTCTTTATTATATGGGTGCCCATTCTAAAGGTCTTGTTGGTGCATCCGGCAGTAATGTTTTAATGAACTCTACAGAGTTAGAAAGGAAAGAGACAACACACACAACATGACAGGGCAGATCTACACTCCAAACTTCAACATGTGTGAGTCAAATTGTCCTGTGTCAGTTATACTGTCACTGTAAAAAAAAAAAAAGCAAAAACAAACAAAAACAAACATCAGACCTCTCCAACTCAAATTTTTCTATTGACTGATCACATCTAAATTTTTCAATTGCCCTAACTGAATTAGTGTGAATTTAATTTTATAAATTAAATTAGGCCAACTGAAAATTTAGATATAAATTGGAGAGCTTTTTATTTATTTTTTTACAGTGTACCTTGAGGCACAATCCTTCATTTTGAAGCGCTCCACCTTTGCCAACTTGTGCAAATCTAGTCAAGGTCAAAGGTACAGACAGGAGAGAAAAAAAAATACAGGCATCTGTGGTAGCTCAGGTCTTTGGCTCTAAAATCACATCACATCATATAGAAATACACCTTAAGCCTCTGGCTGTCAAAGAAAAAAATTCTAGCACTGTGGTTCAGACCTGCTACTTGATAAAGCAAAGAAAACATTTTGCTAACTGATCACATTTCTGTTGAGAGGAGTGGAGGGAAGTGGTTACTGTAAGGGGAAAAATTGAGGCAACAATAATAAACAACCTGAAAGATAAGAGCAGGTGAAAATATAGCTGGAAGTAATAATAACACTGAGTGTTTGTGTATAAATCAGTTCTAGAGATACAGTTGCTGTGCAAGCTATGAAATCATCAGACTGAGCATTCTGGATGCCAAAAGTATGAGGAAACTTCCTTAGAAATGAGACAAATTATCACCTGGATTCATTGTCAGGGATATGAAGTGAGTGTTTGTGTATAAAATATGTGTGTAACCCCCTAAGGACTGTGACAAAGTACATGGCTGTGCTCCACGAGGATATGTGATGTGCAAAGTAAGGTAATTATTGTGGCACTCATTAATGTCAGGAAAACAGTTTTCTCGCTCACACACACCGTTAACAAACACACTGACCATATCCTTAATGAGCTGGCAAGGAAAGTCTCATAAAGTTTGAACCAAACTGTTGTCTCCACCATGTGCTTCTAATTTGAGTCCTCTTGTCCTACATAAATAAACATAGCTTACCGTTCTTCGTTAACTGCCTGAGACAGACCTGAGGAAACTAGATGGAAATGATTCTTGTTAAAAGCTAAAACACGTCAACAGGGAAACTGTATGAAAATTAGGAGGAGACTTAACTTGAACCGAACTCAGGCGAGATGTGAATGTGTTATTTTGCAGAGGCGTTAATGAGATACTGTATCCTTAAATAGCTTCTTAGAGGAACACTCTGATTTAGAAAACAGACAACATCTCTCCTTCTCATCATCATCTCCCAAAAAGTACAACTTACATAATCCTTAAGTAATCCTAACCCTCATATAAGCACATAATGTGATATGTAAACACAAAATACAATCATGTAGCCATTTAATTAAAGCACAGTCACAAAAATGTCAACAATAAACTACAAAACACACTGTCATGATGCTAGTGAGATCTAGGTGGTTGAAATGGCATTACCATACAGTTGCTAAATTCTTCTGTTTGTCAACATGTTGCTATGGAGTTGCTGGGGTGTTTTGGATAGTTGCTAGGCCACTGACATACAGTTTCTAAGGTCTTCTGTTTGTCAAACTGTTTCTGTGCTGTTGCTAGGGTGTTCTGGGTTGTTGCCAGGGCATTGACATACAGTTGCTAAGGTCTTCTGGTTGTAAGCATGTTGCTATGGAGTTGCTAGGTTGGTCTGTGTGGTTGCCAGGGCATTGCCATGAAGTTGCTAAGGTCTTCTGGTTGTCAACATGTTTCTATGACGTTGCTAGGATGTTACAGGTGGCTACCAGGCCATTAATATGTGATTGCTAAGGTAAATGTATCTGAAGTAAAGGCATGTTCACACTAAGAATAATAACTATAATGATAAATATATTATATTGATAATATAACTTATTGTTATTGTTTCTCTATGCAGTTGCTAGGTGGATAGTTTGAACTATACACTCAAAGCATAAACTCAAAAAGGTAAACATTTATTTTATTTTTAAATCTACCAACCTAATCTTCTTAGATTTCTTAAGTAATGGAAACCTAATTGAAGTCCAAGTAAATACTATATACCAAATTAACTCAAACAGATGTAAATATTAAGAAAAAATATTAGCATTAGCAAGACACTTCAGTCCAGTGAGGCTAAAGAAAATATTACTTGTTTCTCACCTGTCCATCATTTAGAGGGCCCGATGAGCCCTAAGTGTCCAGTTCTGTCTTCCTGTCCGCTCTTAAACAAGTGTCCACCTGACTGAATGTGTAGTATGGCAGTTTATCAGGAATCCATTAGCTCTCCATGTTGTGCTATTTATGTATGCTATATAATGTTGAGTGCCCCTCCTCTACTGTATCCGCAGCAGATCGACCGAAGCAGTTCTTCTGCAATGAACAGATAGCTTAATCCCCACACCTGAGCACTCCTGACTGCCTACGCTCCGGCTCGCCAATCTCATCTCTCCCTCTCACACTTTGACCATATCTTACTCAGTTTCTTTCCCCCATGTCTCTGTTTGGCTTATTCTTCTGATTGCATTGTCCAGGAAAAGATGTCCAGGCTCAAGAAGAAGCGAGACCGGGCGAGAACATCCAAACAGGAAGCAGGGAAGACACAGACAGGAACAACATCACATTGCTGCCTCTCAGCCCCTGTGCTCAGCTGATAATGTCTACTATTCAGTCCCCGCGCCAATCTCGTTCTCTCTCTCACTCGCTCTTTCTCACCCTCTCCATCTGTAACATACCACACACTTCTCCGAGGATATCTTTTCAACACCACAGGCAACAGTAAAGTTGGACCCAGTGCTCTGGCACCTCTGCACTCACTATTTGCATACTGTTCCAGAATATAAGACCGCAATGGCTGCAAACTAAATGAAACCAGAATACATGTCCAATGTTCTGAAAGGGGGATATATAAAACAGACAGAATCAAACCTCAGAGAACTCATGTTTAGGCTGCACAGATACGAGAAAGAGAGCAAGAACATATGTTGAGAAGATCCATCTAAATACAAACTGCAATAGAAGCTGAAGACTTGCACATCAAACAAGAAAAAGGAAAAAGGAAAAGTGAAAAAAAAAAATCTATGTGATTCTTTCATGTCTTCCCAGATTACAAAGAATATCTCACAGGTTTCAGTAACATTTTATAAGTTATATAATTGTTTGGACAAACCATTAATAAAGTAATGATTATGAAACATTCTTAGAACTTTATTAATATTTGATATACGTTCTCATAATTTTGAGAGAAAATGTTCTTAGAACAACATTCTCAAAATGTCCTCATGATGTTATATAAATTTGATAAACTTTGTATAAAACATTTTTTGTAACCTTTAAATACTGTTCTAATCAAAACAAAAATTTTACAATTGTGCACGTGGGGGTGAACAAAAGGAATATAATTTCTACAGATCCATATGGCTTTTCTTGAAGTTCTTCTGAAGCCACATGATGCTTTACGAAAAATTTATCTGAAATGTTTTATTTGTATTTATTTTTGGGAAAACATTTTTTAAGATACTGACAATTTTGCCTGTAGATGTCAAATCCATTTGCACTTGCCCATGTAATATCCAAATTTACTGCTACTGCAACCCATTGGATTTAAAGAGGAGATCAGATACTCATTTTACACAATTTGGTATGATTCTTTACAGTCTTCATGAAATGTCTGTAACATACTTTGGTAAAAATCATCAATGGTTGCGTAAAAAAAAAAAAAAAAATTACCTAAAAAACAGATCTTTTCACAGTGAGTCATTTAGGTGCATGTCTCTTTAAATGATAATGAGTTACTGCTCAGCCCGCCCCTCTCTTCTGTGGGGCATGTCGACACAAGACTTGAATTGATGCTTTGGATTCTGTATATGATTCGGAGGTGGTCTTATTCAAATAGCTAGCTACCCGGCTGCAGATTGAAACAGCTCACTGGATGACACAGTTTCAGACTCAGACAGCCCATTACTAATTAAGTTGTGTGTTTTCTTTTCAACTTTTCTGAGCTGGTAGAAAAAAATAATAATAATAAAAGGTGAAAATTGTATCCGATGTCCCTTTAAGGTCATCACGGGTTCTTACCTGCTTTGTGATTTAAAGGGATAATTCACTCAAAATGAAAATGCAGTCATTTACTCACTTCATGTAGTTTCAAACCTGTATGACTTAATTTCTTCTGCATAACCCAAAAGAGACTTTCACAAGTGGACCAAAACAGTTGAATAATTCTCCAAAATATCTTGTTTTATGTTCCACAGAAGAATGAAAATCATACACATTTGGAACAACATGGGTGGGTAAATGATGCCAGAACTATGCCTTTAAAAAAAGCTGTGCTAATTCGGTTGTTAAGTGATGACGCAAGAAGCGCTGTTTCTGGGTCCAAGCAGCCGGTTATGAACACTGTTTATTCATATTAATAATTTAAGCTGAACGCTTTCAAACTTACGGTATACACTACAGTCTCCGTGCTCACAGCGTCCCAAACACAAATCATTTTTATATATTTTTTGTATATTTATATTTTCATTGTCTGGCTATCTGGGACTTCAATATGGAGGTAAATGTTACGATTATAACTTTTTCGCTAGTATTCTATAACATTGTGAGTTTATATTAGCACCTTTTGTTGTTTTCTCGTTGTAACTGCTACGTGACGTCAGACTTAACAAGCGAATAGGTCTGGGTCTCAAAACAATACAGCAGAAAGCCACAGTAGTCAGAAATTTTATAAAGGACTGAGACGCCTCCAAAGATTACGTTCTGGTCATGTTAAGCCAACGTACTAAGTGACTAATCCACATGGTCAGACCTACCCAGCAGGCTAATAAGGTCATCATGCACGTCAGCTTTCTCTATGGCCAAAGATTATCCTTAAAACAACCTTCATCTCCTCAAACACAAAGGACTGGGTGAAGCCGTCTAATTTCCCTGTCACTTTTCATATATCCTGCTCCGATCCACAGCTGCTGAGCCGCTGCATTGAGATTCAGCCTCAAACATCGAGCATGAAAGAGGAAGGCCACAGCCCTCCCACTGCTATATCACACAACCCTAGAGCTTTAACATAACATACAACTGTTGCATATCACTTCTAATTAGTCAGCGTTTTATCCACATGGTGTAGATTAAAGGGGATTCGCTTGAATAATGCTATATATATATATATATATATATATATATATATATATATATATATATATATATATATATATATATATATATAGCAGCTTATTTGTGCTTATTTGAGTCTCACATAGCTAAAGCATTTAGAACTGGTTCATGGTCTTAGTGGATGGAAAATGGGACTTAAGGACTTTGCTTACTTGTACTATGCATTTAAGCATACTTTGTTAGTAATAGGAAAGTGTGTAAATTAGCATACTAGCACACTATTTTTGTACGACAAAAATACTAAGAGAAGTACGCTATACCAAATTCAACATGTGGCAATATTTATTAGGACATAATATCATGGCATAAAGTTGTATTTATATCATAAACCTCCATATCATGCACTGTTTTAGCTTGTGTATGTTAGCAGCTCATAATTCACATATATGCTTCAAATATGTAAACATCACAGCTTTTCCAAACAGAAAATACATTGGGTATTAATGTAATACTTTTTGGTATATTTTTGACGATATGGACATATTTAGATTGACACATAATATGTTCAAAAGTTTGAGGTCAGCAAGACCTTTATTAATCTTTTTATTGAATAATAATAATAATAATAATACAATTTTGGGCAAAATTAGCAAGTAAAACACACAAATGCAAGAACTCAAGAAACATATCATTTGGACAACTAGCATAGTTTAGAGTATTAAAATTTGGAATGCTCTAATACTTATCTTTATGGTTTAGTACTGATAGTATGTGAATTATGACACAGCACTGTAGCAAACAGAACTAGCAGTGGTTATTCATATTTAAATGAGCAGAACTCTGGCCCCAGCATTCTAATTAAAAGCCTCACTCAATTAATAAGCTTGACTGACACTATCTTGTGCTTTCTGCACAACCCCATTGCCAAACGATGCCACGGTTCTCTGATGTTGACGCTAATTAAGCTATTTACTTTAGTTACTAATGAGCCATAATGAATTAATTGACTGGGCTGAGAAGAATTTATTTTGGGGTCTAAAGTCAGCCCGCATTAGCAATCCAATGAGAAATGACATTTTTCAAACCTAGTTTTAAATATCAAGTGATTTTTTTTCTTATAGCTCTCTCCTCACTGGCTTTACTGCTGTATTACTTTCAGAAAATAAACCCATTATTCTGGTGAAAAACATAGTTATTCATTTCTAAAGGTTTTTTTGGAGACTTTGACATGGAGACATGGAGACTTTACATATCTGTGCATGATTCTTGCATGTGATTGCATTTTGTAATTATTTTCCACTCTCATATAAGAGAGCAAGAGTCTATAGATATGTGAAGAACTGTCAAGAGGATGAAGATGCTAAAATAGAGCATAACCAGAGGAGCTGGACCTGTATATAAATCCTGGAAACTCTGACCTGTGGAGCTGTATGGGACTCTGGGTCTGTTTCTGCAGATAAGGTTCTCCCAGACAGTCAAGCTCAAGAGATGAAGCTGCTTCTTCACTGGATCATCAGTCAAACCACAGAGGCTGACAGTGCTTAAGCAAAAATAGAGCACTTTGAAACAGAATGCTGTGAGTCAGCATTTGGAAAACCATGGATTGGAAGGCCTAAGAAACAGCCTGGTCAGTCTAATTATTGAACAGGGTAACATATTTTACTTATAAAAAAATATATAAAAGAATATGTATAATGACATGCTGTAACAACTTGTTTACATTCTTAAAAAATGCTGGTCGACTCGTACTATACACAACTATTTTTGTAGGTAAATTATAATTTATTTGTGTATAATCTATAAAAAATTAATAATAAATATTATAAATAAATATTCAGAATATTATTAAAATAATATTTAATAAAAAAACATAATTAGCTAATTTAGCATTATAATATATTTATTATAAAATATATATTTATTCATATGTAATTTATAATTAATATGTTCATTTTACATTTAAATTTTATATATATATATATATATATATATATATATATATATATATATATATATATATATATATATATATATATATTTTTGGAATTATAATATGATTTATTCTAAATAATATATTTATTATTATAAATCAAGACATGTTAGAGTATATGATTTATTGTGTGTGGAATCTGAACATTTTTTAGTCAACAAACAAGATATAAAACACATAGCCAAGTGGTGCTGAGGTGAGCTGAGCCCCCTGAAGGCTAGACCCATAACTGCTGACTGCAGATTGAGGAACACACAAGTACTGAATGTGCTGTTACTATGGTGATGCTAGTTAACAGCTGACAAAGGGACAGACTGATGGGCATGCATATGACTCAGATATTAAAAGACAAATGTAAGAATTCAGCAACGGATCTGATGGATATGATAACCAAATTCAAAGTATAACAGGATTTATATAATAATATAATATATAAATAATAATATATTAATATTTAATTATAATAGTGTAAAAGTAAAAGTGTAAGATAGATAGATAGATAGATAGATAGATAGATAGATAGATAGATCTAGATTTTTGCTGTGCCTCCCTTTATGCAAATAAACCTGCTATAGTAGCCACTGACAGTCAAATGGAATTGTGGGAATTGTAGGCAGACTCACCCTCAATTTACATTTAATTAGATCAGTGAATGGAAAGAGGGCTTGCAGGCTCTTATTTCAAATCCATCCAGAGCTCCACTGATCTCTAGAGGTCAATTTCATGCCTCCGAGTGATGATGCTGATGGTAATTACCATAATTATCATCAGAATTATTGCGGTTGTCATCAATGGCTGACTCCGGGGCTGTTATATTATTAACCTCTGTGCTTAAGCATGTCAATTGGCCATAGCTTGTTAGACAGTGACTCACCACGATCACTCAAGGTCCTGACGTGCGTTTAACCGGCCTGGTGAGTCAAATCATATCAGTTAATCATAGAACCATTTCCTAATTGTCCTCCATAGCGAAATCAATGCTGATACAAGACCAAATCATCAAATTTAGTAGTGCATTGAGGGAATGCGAACAAATATTCCAGTTTGGGACTAAATGTACAGTAAAAGATTAAAAATCAGCCAAATGAAACTCCAAATGACCATTAGATTGAATATTAGGTTGGATGTCTGTGTTCAACGCAATGCCTCTGGTGGTTATGGAGCAGGAAGAGCTCATAATCCTCTCTCGCCCTAGCCTGCATTTATCATTTATGTCGGGGTCATTACAAGGCCTGACGTCCACTTGTCACTGCTCTGTGACGCTCTTTAAGTGATTGTTCACATCCTCTCAGAGCTAAATGGATGGGATCAGGAGTTAATTGCTCTGAATTTTAAGCAGCCCCTCCCTCCTGTCAAACCAGATGAATGGAAAGAGAACGAGAAAGAGACATTAGAGAGAAAAAGGGATAAAGTCCATCGCTTGCAGCTCAGAGTCGTCATCATAATTCTAGCTTTGAAACAGATCACTGTATACATAACAAACTCTGGGCTGTTATTCCCTGTGAGTTTTTATTCACTTGCTTTTAAAATTCATAATTCCATTAGAACATGCATTACATATGACTAAAAACATACACAAAATTGTTTAGGTTCTTTGGGATTTCTTTTGGTTGTTACTATGTGGTAACTAGGGTGTTTAGAGTGTATTAACATTGCTATGCAGTAGTGTTTTTAACATGTTTCTACAGTTGCTAGGGTGTTGCTAAGGGTTTAGCTGGTTGCCAGTGTTTTAATACGTGCGTGGCAAAGTGTTGTTATGTGACTCCTAAAGCATTCTGAATGTTATTATAGTATGTTGTTATGTGGTTGCTAGAGTGTTCTTCTGGATGAATGCCAGGATGTTGCTGTAAATGTGGTTGCAAGGTGTTCTGAGTGGATGTCAGGGCATTGCTATGTTGTTACTTTAGTTTATTGTTTTGTGGTTTCTACGGTGTTCTGAGAGATTGTCAGGATGTTGCTATATGGTTGTTAAGGTGTTCTAAATGCTTTTAACATGTTGCTATGCAGTTTTAGTGTGAATCTACAATTTTCATGGAAATAAAGAAAACTCTTTCAATGAGAAGGTGTGTCCAAACTTTTGGTCTGTACTGTATATATATATATATATATATATATGCACATGCCAAACATGCCAAATACATACCCCGGGGTGGAATATTTATGGAATAAATCAGGTTGGGCTCTTTACAGGGACACTAATGAAGCTCTTACTCTCCTCACACCCGCAGCTCCAGTGGTTCGGCAGTTCGATCCGTCATTCCAGCATGCGGGGGGACAGACGGCTGCAGAGGGGGGGGGGTTAGTCCTGTGATGGAGGGGTCAGTGCTGATGTAAGGGGTTTCTGAGGTGAATCTGCTTGTGGAGCTTGTTGAGGTGGATCGCTGCTAGGTACAGGTCGAGGGGGGTGGCACTTTAACTCACCGGAGATGGAGGCAGGGGAGAGTTAATGAAGGAATCGACACACGCTGCACATAGTGGCAGTGGCAGTGGTTCTGCATGGCTACTCGCATTATATCATCTCTGGGGTATGTTCCCCGCACCCCACCTTCATTCGTTCACACACAAACCATCTGTAGCACAGTGAAAGGAGCAGAAATCTGTTTCTTATTAAAGTTGCTTCTTCGGGGGAATATGAGAATGTGACTATTAGAAATGAACAGTAAATGAATTTTTTTTTTTAAATATAAGGCTGTTCTGAAGGGAAATTTTAGCAGGCACTTTATGCAGGCAGGCAAATGTAGTAATTTATTTAGTAAATAAACAAATAAAGGCCTGAATATTCATCTTTGTAATCTATTCTAATTGTAATCTATAATATGCAAGCTCATAAATATAATTAAAATAAAATTGTTCATGTGTGTGTGTGTGTGTGTGTGTGTGTATTCGATAACACACACACACACTATTAAAAATAATATTATTATTTAAAACAGGTTAAAAAAATATGGTATTTTAGCCAGGCAAAGAAATCTAGGCATTTATTTTATTTATTTAGGCAATAAATTGATAAATGTTTCTCTTTTCCAATTTCATAAATAGAAATAAAAATGAAAATAAAAATGTGACTCCATATTTATTTGTAAATGCAAATATTGACATTACATTTTTTAAACAGGCTTTGCAGACAGGCAAATATACAAACAAACAAATAAATAAATAAATGCATAAATAAATAATTGTTTATCTTTGTAATCTAATTCAGAAGTATAATTTTGAAATAAATGAAACAAATACCGACATGAAAAATATCTAAACATGCATTTTAGGCAAGCAAGAAAATAAATAAATAAATAAATGATAGATAACATAAAATATATATATTCCTGATATTCCACTAAGTACACACATGTTGTTTTGTTCCCTTAATAATATAAAAAATATTAGATTAATCACAAATGTATATATAGTAAAATTGGTGGACATTTTTTTTAAACTACCAACCACAAATAACCATACAGCAGCAGCAGAAACAGCAGCAGTAGACTCTAGGAGGGTGTTTAGATGGGGTTACAGCAGGGCTGTGAGGGAGCAAGAGAAGCAAATGGATAGAGAGAGACCTGTACTCAAACTGAGCCATTGCTGAGATGTCGATTTACCTTCTGCATGAGAGAGACCCATTCCTGTGCCAGCACACCTGGGACACCATAACTGAGTGTGCCGGGGCAGATCTAGAAATAGATCTAACTGATACGGCTACATGACTTCTGAATGCTCTTCAGGTCACTTTATGGCACAGGAGCCTTCTTAAGGAGTGTGAAAGATTGGGATACCACAAGCAAATCTTGGAATATAGAGTTCACATCCCTGCGTAATCCCACTTTAAACAATGGGATGAATGATTACTAATATAGTGACAGATAAAGATCCGTATGGGAAAACACGGAGACTGTGATACAGAGCAGACACCGCCAGAGCTCTAGATAAGAAACTACAACACAGAAAGGCTTTTTTCCGCTACAAAAACATTAAAAGAACACTTCCATATGGGCTGCCCACTGCACCATTTTAGGTCAGTGTGTCCTTACTTATGTGCAGTGGCTGAGACCAGGGATCAGGGGTATTGGCAGAACAAATGAGAGCCACATCAATGTGGCATGCCTGAGTGAAGCCGAGGAAAGAAGAGGAAGGGATGTTGAAAAGTCAGGCATGGTTGCGCGAGAGTCTCTCACTCAGGCAGATAGCAGCAGCAGTAAAATCAGCTGTGTGTCAACAGCAGACAGCAACTCACAGACTAGAGCTGATGGAGTCAACACAGCTTTAGTAAATCCAAGTTATTTAGCAGAAGCTTTTAGACAAAGTGACTTAAAAATGAAGACAGTGGAAGCAATCAAAATCAACAAAAAAGCAATGATATGCAAATGTTATAACACATTTCAGTCAGTTAGCTTAATGCAGTACACCTGGCAAGGTTTTTTAAATCATATAATAAATAAAATAAAAAGATAGAATAGGAAAGGATAGAGCATGCTAGGGTTAGAGGCCTTTTTTTGCATTTGTTTACTGTATAATAAATAAAAAATAAAACAAACAGAATACAAAAAAAAATTGAGAAGCTAGTGTTAGTTTCTTAAAAGAAAAAAAAAGAAAAAGAAAACAAGCTGTAAGTGAATAAGAGTACAAGTCTAAAAATGGCACTCTAAAACAGAAAGACTCTGAAACAAGTGATTCATTCAGCAACAAAACCATCATTCACCCCAACGATTCATTCAAAAACAGATTCATTTAGGAATAAATCACCAATAGTTGCTTACAGACGCACAAAGGTTCTTGCTGTGACTTTGCTTGTAATAATTTTTGGTAAATGTTAATTATAAATGTTTTTTTATTTTATTTAATACAGCACTGATATATATAATAGATTATGATAGAAAATCAAAGAGAGGGAGAGAGAGAATCTGATGCACATATCAAAAGACGAACACAATGTGTTTCTTGGTTTCTGGAAAGACGGCGTGTAAATTACAGATGTGCAGTTGAGTTTGACAGCCCTGCCACATCTTTAACTGAACGCATCCGGATGGTCAGGTCATGACACCTGTCCCATAAAGCACAGCACTTTCTCAAGAAGGCATGTTACGACGTCTGTAAATTTTCAGGAGCACAGAGTGAGGCCAGGGAAAAAGTGCAAGGGGTGTGACACTGTCCTGTTTCAAACAAAGAGAAAAATGTGTGCCAGGTGTACACACGCACACACCCTTTGGCAGGATAGTCTTTACCTGTCAAACAACAGGCCAAGACACATATAAACACAAAAGAGGGCTGTCTTTCATGTAAACCTGCACCTTTGGCTGAAATTTACAACCTTCCTTCTTTACTGCCGAAGGATGGTTGACAATGTCTGCTACATGAGGGCACGACGGTTATAAATCACACGGGCACACTCTCTCCTGCTCCTTTCACTGCTATGAAAGAAGAAACGAGCAGCAGACACATGTGGAAAATGCATAATCAATAGCAACACAAGAAGCATGGGAGGAGTATTTAATGTGTTAAAAATTATATAATCTAGGATCTAGTACAGTAACATATCTGAGCAGATTTTTCTCATATATATATATATATATATATATATATATATATATATATATATATATATATATATATATATATATATATATATATATATATATATATATATATATATATATTTATTTATTTATTTTACAGACTTTTTTTGTCAAGTTTTAGTAATATTGTTGTGTTTTCAGTAGCTATTGTTTTTTTATATTTTTTATATATATATTTATATTCCAAATGATGCATAATTAAAACTATAGCTGCATATAATTATTTGCATTCAATATTGTTTTGTCTAGCACACCAGTTGAGAAGCACAGATCTAGTACATCCTCCAGAATGGGTGATATGAGGCTGGTAAATCATATTGGAAGCCTCTTAACCTCCCTGTGATCTGGATATTAAAGAAATATTTACAGTGTTTGAGCAATACATCCACAATAAGTACCCTCAGAGGGATTAAGAGCACACAAGCGGAATAACAATTCATTCTACAGATGAGGCAAAATGTCATCAATCATGATTGTTTATCCCTCATCTAAAACCTCCACATCTCAGAGGTGCTGCCAAATGGTTTCTACTGTAAATGCTTTTTGTACACTGACACATTTGATAGACGGGTAAAACAAAATAATGGACAAACAGAACTATAAATGGAATGACATTAGCATTTGAGCAGGATATTAATCATGTATCCAGGCACCTGTCAGTGAGCTAATTGGATAAAACAACCATCCAATCAACAGCCATCATCATCAACAGACAACTGAAGTAATTTAAACAGCCTATCAGGAGGCTGGAGGAATCTCTCAAAAAATCTGATACTTGATCTCCATCACTTTACAATAAGTTTCCATTAGATAAAGTTAATGTATTAACTAACATGGACAAACCATAAACAGTAAATTTATTAAAGTATTTATTCATCTTTATTAATGTTATTTGATAATGAACATAAAGTTGTTCATTGTTAGTTCATGTTAATTCACAGTGCATTAACTAATGTTAACAAGCACAACTTTAATGCATTAGTAAATTATAAAATTAACAATAGCTAAGATTAATTAATGCTGTAGAAGTATTATTCATGTGTATTACATGTTAACTACAGTAACTAATGTTAACTAATGAACCTGATTGTAAAGTGTTACCCCAATACATCTTATTTTAAGAATGTAAACCAAGATTATTTTGTTTTTACTGTACTCACACAACTTCTAGCTCACTAGCTCACTTTTCTCTTATCAACTAGTGCCATGTCTGAATTTTTAAGTAGGCTAGATTAGTATCTTATTTCACCTGAATGACATCTCAAAGGGAGATGTGTCTCCTGCTAAAGTTGAAGTTGAGGTTAGCACTACTTTCACACTATCTTGACTTCCGAAAGGGTTTTGCTTCCTCTGACCTGAGGACAACGAATCAAACCGCAGAGGTTTGAGATTGTGACAGGAAGATAAGCGAGACCTCAAAGCCATGTTAAAGTCTCCGTTTAGAAACACGCTGAGGGTTTGTTCTCAGACAGAGCGCGTGAAAGGATTTCGCCTGGATATTTCTTCAGTGTTGCATCACGGTGCTTTCACTTGCTGTCCACCTGTTAAAGTCCTGCTTTTCCTGTACAGCTATGTAATTCACTGCTTGACCACCATAGTGTAGGCACTGTTGGAGAAATTAAGCTAATCACAGCTATTTCCCAAACTGTATTAACCGTTGAACATCGTTTGAATGGTGTCGCACATATAATAGAGAAATAACTTCTGCTAGTTATGCAAAGTTTTAATTCTCTTTACACTAAAGCATATACAGTATAATTAAATTTGTATATGTAATGAAAGACATAGATTTTACTGCATGTTAGCCTGCTTATGTTACTCAAGAGCATATTAAACTATATATCATAATAACCAGAAACTACCAGGTCGAGAGCTATACTTCCAACCAAATTGTTGAACTATGATTTTTAACAACAGAACTTACAATCATGTGCTTCCTTCAATTTTGTCCTTAAATTTTCTTTACTTACCTTCATATCAAACCCAAACCCTGCTTTGCTCTAACGGAAAGGCAGGATTCCTACCTTGTATTTTGGCCTGTCATCTAAGCAGTGGGCACAAAGAATAAGATGGAGGAGAGGAAGATAAAATCACAGTGCCATCACAGCTGTAGCCCTCTGATTCTAATAAATTCATAAAATCCAGCTGCTGTAGAAAGCCTGATTTATTAGAGATGTTTTGAGGTTTCACATGAGCCATTCATCTCCCGCTATCTCACAGCACTTTCCTCCTCGACTCCAGCTCTGATAAAAGCCCATGATCTATACCCCCCCCCCACAGTCCCACTGGGCGACATAGACAAGAGCACGAATCACTTGACAGAGGAGAGGACATCTTTCCAATAGTACAGTATGACATAAAACCTGTTTCGAAAGACAGTATACACAATCTTAACAGCAAATGATTCACACTAGATTGGATGATTCTTTACAGAGGGACAGCTATGGGAAAAAGTCACCTGGTGATCAGAGCATCTCATACGATACCATTAAAGTGCCTGTGCATTTGTGCAAGTATGTTTGCATATGTGTGAGAATCGTCCTGTTAACAACAGACAGCTGTGACGGCGAGTGCTAATGAAGGATCAAACTCGAAAGGATGTGCCAACACTCTCAGTGTTTGACCCCGAATTCCTTACACCCCCTGTATGACTGTGAAATGACAGACAGAGTTGTAATGCTGGCTGCAGATATCATCAGATATTCAGTCCAAGTTGCAAAATGCTGCAGAAGGGCAGCTTGTTCAATAAAAGCTGTCATTTCTTAAGAGTGCGGTCTCTTATATTAGGAAGGATCCATTTTAGTAGATCAAATTCAATAAATCACCCACCTGCGACATAGTGAGGATGAGTGACATAAAACCCAGAATCTCACCTGGCAAAGAAGGATGCAGCAGCGGAGGTGCCACTGGAGGGCGCTGTGGTGACTGGGGCAGGAGGTGGGGCAGCTGGGCTGCTGTATGCATTGGGCCGATCAGCGTTGTAGCGGTTGAGCGCGGCTTCATTAAGACCCTCCCGGTTGCCTTCTGACACCATCTGAGAGATCTGTATGCAAGTAAACATGGGTATTAAAAACAATCTGCAAAACAGCCAACTATACAAGAGCAAATGGCTCTATTTACAGGTAAACAAATGCAGTATAGCTCATGTTTTATGTCCCCCATGGCTCCCATTTTCCCTGTTATGCATGGGAAAAGGGGTGAAAACTCATTCTATTTGTGTTTGAACTACAGCAGCGTCTCTGGAAAGCGTCCCGGGTCACGCAGCAAAGATTCTGCCAGGCCTTCAGATAAACAACTCAGCTTAGACGTGAGTCATGAGAAACAGCCCTGATAATTGTGCTATGAAGGGCCCATGGCATGGCTGGCTTTCTTAAACAAGCATTCAGCCAGACCTACTCAGGGAGATTTGGAAATAATCCTGACACCCTCCCCTGCACCGACTGTAAATAGATGGTGAGGGCACTGCTGTTGCTGTGGGCCGGGGTTTGTCATTTCGCCCCAAATAAGGACACGTGTGTTCTTGAGGAGGATGAGCTGTGCTGTCCAGTGAACCAGCCACCCTCTTTGTGTTTACCCAGAATGCTTCACAGATATAGTAAAGTATCACCCAGATAAGCTTGGATGCACAGTGAGAGAATCCTGATCTGTGCATTTGTTGCTAAAAATGTTCAGCATTGGACATACATGCATCACAACACAATTTGGTCATCTATGTACGTGTGTATGTTTGTGTGTGTGTGTGTGTTTGTCTTAAGTTGCTTGGGTATATTTGTAGCAATAGCCAAATTGCATGGGTCAAAATTATAGATTTTTCTTTTATGCCAAAAATCATTAGGGTATCATTAGAGTAAAAATCATTGTACATGAAAATATTTTGTAAATGTCCTACTGTAAATATATAAATATTCAATTTTGGATTATAATGTGCATTGCTAAGAACTTTATTTTGACAACTTTAAAGGTGATTTTCTCAATATTTAGATTTTTTTGCACCCTCACATTTCCAGATATTCAAATAGTTGTATCTCGGCCAAATATCCTAGCAAACCATACATAGATGAAAATCTTATTTATTCAGCTTTCAGATGATGTACAGTATAAATCACAATTTTGAAAAATGTGAAAAACTGCTTTTGTGGTCCAGGGTCACACACACACACACACATACATGTACATATGTATGTATGTATACACATACTCATTAAAACGGCATGTTTCATGTAACTGAAATTACATTTTAAGCATTTTAAATAATATGTCCTTTGTTTTGCTAAGGCTAATTTCACAGCTATGCATCCTCAATATATAACATACATAATTGTTACATAATTACAATCACAGCTTGATAAAAAACATGACATAATAGTCTGGTTTCTATTATAAATTACATTATCATTATTTTTTGATTGTAATTGTAATATATATGAACCACTGGAACATAAAGGTGGGCAGAAGTTGAAGAAAAACTGTGATTTGTTTCTGCACAACATATCTCATCAAATTAAAGATTCTTTGCCGCACTGCATCAGCAAACAGGCCAATCAGTGCCAACGGTGACTTTCACACCTTTCACACCTTTCACAGAATAAGTGAGTCTAAACTGAGCTGTTCACAGCCAAAGGCTCATGGTGTCTTCACAGCCTTGCATGTGTTATTTCAGTCTGGCTGCAGGTATGATGGCAAAATGCATAGCTGTTTTAAAATACTCTGTGATAGCACATGACTGACAGGTATATTTAGCAGCGTCTGCACTCGCTACAGTTCCTTAATGCTGCATTGGTCTGGGCAGACATCCATGTGACTGAGCACCGGATTTACAGTAGGTGTATTCGCATTTGACAACTGTTGGAGTTAAACGTATGGAATGAAATGTCATGGGAATAACACGCAGTATTGATCATTTGCCAACAAATAATCAGTAATATAGATTTATATAACAGTGGTCATTGCTAAAAAAAAATTATCCTACTACATAGTGAAGAACGGGTCAATCTAGAAGGCTTAGTACAGAGGGCAATATGAGAAATATTAAAAAGCTCTTATCCCTTATTAATGAATGGATTAAGCTACCACATAAAGCTAAATCCTGCTCATTTGGTGAACACTTGTCAAACGGTGACCTGATGATATAATAATCATTATTTAATTCTGTCTATTCTGATCACTCAAATCTCCCTCCCCAAGACAAGCCAGAACAATTATAGAAACTAAGCCACAAAAAAACATTTATAAGCCCATTAAGAGTTCAGAAACAATCAATCATAACAGATCATTTAGAAGTTTTAAAGAAACAGTTCACACAAAAATAAAAATGTGCTAAATTTGTTTCTTACACTGCTTTTCACTTCACAAGATGTTAAACAATGGACAGTGGTGTGGATTACTTGTGGATTATTGTGATGTTTTTATCAGCTGTTTAGACTCTCATTCTGACGGCACCCATTCACTGCAGAGGAGCCATTGGTGAGCAACTGATGTAATGCTGAATTTCTCCAAATCTGTTGTGATGAAGAAGCTCATCTACATCTTGGATGGCCTTAGGGTGAGTATTTTAGCAAATTTTCATTTTTTGGTGAACTATTTCTAGTAGAATTACAAAAACAACATGTTTAATTCTCAAAAATAAAAAATACATCCAAAGAATGCTATAAAAGTTTACAAACATTGGACTTTAAGAAAAAAAAACTTCAATTAATGATTTTCCATGAGCTAAATGGCAATTCTATCCCCACGGCAGCATTGAAATGACTCAGCCCTGCTCACAGCCAGTCAGATCATTTGGGAACCACGGCTGATTTGCCATCTGTTGTGCAGGAATGAAAAGATAGGAGCATTAAATACCAGCAGTGCCAACTGCACAGATTGCACCTCTCCGCCCATCCTCCCATCATCTCTCCATCCATTATCCTCCCTTACTTCTCCTCTCTGTCCTCTGTCTGATAGTAGCCCTTTGTTTGCCCAAATGTAATTCCTCCTATCCATCTATCCATCCCTTGCCTGACATTGACTTTGACCTTCATACTCCTTTTGCTAGTCCAAATGGCTTTGTAAAGCTAAATTAAAAGTCTTAGCATTGCTGAAATCAGCCAGATAAAGGTTATAAGATCAACAGATAGCTGGCTGTATTGTAAGTCTTCTGTCCAAGTTCTTCACTTACACATAATGCACTGTAAAGTTTTTTTATAAAGAACATAAATAATATGTTTATGCTATCCCATATATTTAGGTTATACATTTATACATTTTTACATTTACAACTGTCTAGTAATTAATATATATATATATATATATATATATATAATAAACATATCAGTTTAGGAACAATGCATGTTAAATATATGCTATTAAATTATAAAAAATAATATAAAAAGAGATGCAGATTATCAAGAGAGGATACTGTATTTTATTAAATGTAATTCTTGCGAAGATGAATGTGATATATAATGTCTTAGTATACTCTTTTGAACCTTTGAACCTTTAGAGTTCAAAAAAAGAAACTTTAAGTGCAAAAATGAACTTCTAGCTATCAAAAAGTTATTTCTATGTTATGTAATGGCTTATTGCTTTTCCACTTTCAAATGCTTTGGAATAAACAATATTGCAGAAAAATATCATTCTAGTGATTTATTCAAGCATATTAGAATGCTATGAGGACAATTATAGCAACTTCACCACAGATGACAGATTGCCCAGTACGTTCCTGTGCGTGTGTAAAATCAATATCCAGTTCTTGTAATTTTATGGATGTCTCATTTCATGTGTATCAACAGCAGGACGGCCCCGCTGTGTGACTACAATGGCTCTAGGTTTGCATGAGACCGGGGGCCAAGTGCAGGTGTGATGGATGAGGAAGGTAGAGAACATTTCTAACAATGGAAATTTCCTGATGCAGCAGAAATACCCAAGAGAGGAATGGAAGGATCTAAAAAGAGGTTTCTTTCCACCCTGTTCCCCAGCGGCCCTCTGCACACCCACAAGAACAGACTTCCTCATTCATCATAATTAAAGCCGGAACACACTGCACTGCCGGGATACTCCTCTCCTGGATATGTTAACTATTCTTCACCATCCCTTGAGCGCTCTCTATATCTGTCTGTGACAGTTCACATTCACTTCTCAATTCAGATGGGATGGAAAACTGGATTTACAGTCCTGGATAGGAATAGCACACTGGAGATAAGCTGAAAAAAGAAAGAAAACCGTGGAGTATGCTAAAAATGAATGATACATGTTTTTCACTGAGGTACAGTATAAAAAATACAGCAAGTATCTTAGTACAGTAGTTAGTGTGAATATGAAAAATGGAAATTTGGATGGCCACAGGAATCTAAAAAGGAGTTTGAATGAAGGAAAAGGAATTTACTGAACTGCAACTCGAAGTTCAACTCAGCAAATTAAAAATCCATATATCAATTGATTGATTGATTGATTGATTGATTGATTGATTCATCAGTCAATCGAAAGATGTATTTTGACCAACCTACCGACCATCCGTCCACCTGTCCATCCATCTCTTTCTATTTGTCTATCCATCAGCTCACCCATCTTTGTATCCATCCATCCGTCCATCCATCCATCCATCCACCCAACTATCTTTCTATTTATCATCCATCCATCTTTCTATTCGTCTATTCATCGTCCATCTTTCTATTAATATATTCTTCCATCAATCAAATCTGCCCATTCATCCACCCATCCTTCTGACTCTTTCTATTCATCCATCCTTCCATCTATTGTCAATCTTTATATTAATCTATTCACCCATCAATCAAGCTATCTGCCCATCCATCCATCCAACTTTCAATTCATCTATTCATCTGTCTATCAGTCAATCAATTAATCTGTCCATCCACCCATCCATCCATCTATCATCTTTCTATCCATCCATCCCTCCATCTTTCTATTCAACTATTCATCTGTCCATCCATCCATCTATCCATCCTTCCATCCACCCATCCACCCATCTATCTTTCTATTTATCATCCATCCATCCATCTTTCTATTTGTCTATTCATTCGTCTATCCATCAAACAATCACTTTTTTAACATTATCAAACAAGGCTTTGTCAAGTGACCATTTACAATTTTCTATTTAAAAATAAGACTTACAAATTTATTTGAAATTGAATTCATTTTTATTCTACACCCTTATAGAAATTCTAATTGCAATTGTGCATCATGTTTGCTACACTGTAAAAAAAAAAAAAAAAAAAAAATCAGTAACACTTACGCTAAAATACTGGCAGCTGTGGTTGACAGAACTTTACCATAAAAAATTGTGGTATGGTATCAACATTTTAGGTTTTACAGACTTAAATTCACAGTAAAATAAATTATAAATAAATAAAAACCAAATTTAATGAATTGATTTAATGTTATAGTAATATACCCACCTATTAAAGTACTAATATCTGTTTTGTACCAATGAAATACACTGACAACCACCAAAAACAGGTGGTGATCAGAAATTCACATAATGAAAGCTCATTGCAAACATGCAGCTATCCCACAAGCTGAGGAGGGAAATACTTTATATAATGTGCATAGTGTCATTCAAACAAATGCTAAACACCATCATAGTTACACACATGATACTGAAATAATGCAATAAACATTAATTAAACAACATTAGATGTAGAATACAACCTCAATTGACACAACTGATTTAAATTTGTAAATTTATAAATTTGTATTCATTTTGTGTACAATCTATGAAGTTGAGAGAATCTTTGAATGAATACATTTAATAGCTCGTGACAGAGCAAAGGAGACCCCCTATGCCTTACAGATGCTCTCTGCCTGTAGCATAAACCCCAGCCAAGGAACCAGTTAATTGAGGGACTTTTCTCTTGAAATAATAAACACAGATTCCACAGTTTATATAAAACATATTCATGACCGAAGTTGCCCCATCATGCCTTTAAATGGGCCTGTGATGTAGACATGGGCACAAGCTGTAAGTGTCCGTTGGGTCGGAGCCACATTCCTCCTCCAGAGAAAGGGATGTGGGTTTTAGAAAAGAGCCCTACTTGAGGAGATTTTATAAGGGATAAGACAAAGTCCAAATGTAATGTAAGAGCTCTGTGTGTGGCACACAAACTGTTTTTATAACAAAGTCCTAATTGTCACCATCGGAGTGACTCTCCAAGACAAGCTTAACGGCTTCCTGTGCACAAAAACCAGCCCCCTGGGCAATGAAAGAGCGCGAAAGGGGGAGAGATACAGAAAATAAAACAGATCTTAGCCAAAGTAAACATAAGTGAAAAGCAGAGGAGTCACAAAAGACTCATTGAGATGGAGAAGGAGATACAGAGCTTAGCTCAAGGAGGAAAAGAACAGACAGAACAAGATAGAGCTGAAAAACCCAATCCAGAGAGAACGAGTGTCTTAAAGAAGACGTGATTAGAGTGAGGTGAAGGGTGTGCCCCATCTACAGCCTAAATGACTTCCTTGTTCAACCATACTGTTTAACCTCTGGCACAATCAAGATAAGACCCACCAAAACTCCAACCATGAGAATCTTTTGGGACCCAATCAAACACTGACTGAAAGACACATTCAAGACCAGATTCTTAGCCTGAATGTTAGCCTTAGATAGTTGATCAAATAGATATACTTAATTAAAGTTCAGTCATTATTTGCTGTTAGAAAAGTTATGTTAAATATTAAACTTTTCTTTTATTTCTACAAATGTGAATATTTTAAATTGTAATAAATATTAACATAATAAAAAATGTATATATGCCATAAATATATATATTTTTTCACAGATGTATTGTCCATATTATAAATAAAAATAATAATAATAAAAAATAAAAAAATAAAATGATAAAAGCATATCATTATTCAGAAGAGAAGCTTGTAAATCAAATATGGAATCATGGTCAAGTTTGAAGCCAGTATTTAGCTAAATAAAGTCAAACCCAGTAAATGATGACAGAATTGTATTAATTTATTTATTTATTGCTGAAAGTATTCCTTTGAATTCTTAGATGTTCATGTTCAATTACAGTGAATGTCCTTTCAGAGGATTTGAATATGTGTTATTATAAAACAGACAGATTCTGACTCAACAAGTCACATTCAAGGACGTTCTCAAATGCATACTAAGACCACATTTTTTATATTATGTAATGGCTTATTGCCTTATCACTTTCAAATGCTTTGAAATCAACAATTAACTCCTGATTAACTCATGATGTCAACATTTCAGATTAGCTTTTTCGTCTGCTAGCCGCATTAAAATCCCAACCTGTTCTTGATTTCTCATTTTCTTGCAAAAACACATACACTAACACAATCCACCAGTCTGCGGATCCAATATAAAAAACAATTGTTCATTTAATCCACCATCAAAAACTCTAAAATAACTCCTCAAGGCTGAGAAACATGTAAAACCACACTTGGTCCAGATTATTGGATTTATATATGAAGATTAAGTGAGTTAAGGTCTATGTATGACAATAAATATGTGATTATGTTTCTGTGCCAAATAACAGCCAAACATTTGTTTTAGTATTATGTCCATGTTATAAATTGAATCACTGGAAAGGTCCTACTTTATTACATTACAGTATGTGTGATGTTCACTCTTTCATGGTTTCCCAAAATCTGCAGTTACTGCAAAGCTTCACCTTAAATCTGTGCATTCTGAGCAAAAGCAAATTTTAGAAGCAAATTCTGCAGATGTTTGCATATGTGGAAGTTCTCACTGAGAAACAGACTTAAAATTATGCACAGCTGCCTGAAGTAGAGTCCTACTATCACAACATATTCTGCATAAATACACATGACATATTTTTTTAATGAAAATAAACAAGCTAAAACATCCTAACTGCCTAATTCCAACTATACACTGGATTGGAATCTTCTTTAAATAAAAAAGGGAAAAACCCTTAAGATATCATGTAAAAAAAATAAAAAACACCTTAAGCATGCAGAATAACATAAGTGGACTTAACATAAGTGAATGATTGTTGCTGCTTTAATCGTTTACGTAATCGTGACATCCTTAATTGTAATCGCAAATAATTATATGTTAAAGGTAACAATACTATTTGTATGGCTGAATTTATTTTATAAGATTTGAAACTCCGCAGAGCAGCTGATTCTCTGCTATTAAACATTCCTTTATACTCCAAACCAGCTGATGTTCCCTGATAAGCCACTGCTACTCCAGAGAAGACATCTCTCTGATGAGATCAAATCAACCTGCTGTGACTTAATTCTCTTAGGCTTTACTAAATAGACTCCTGAGTGCCTCAATTCAGTTTGCTGCAAGTTCTTTTCCAATTAAGACTGAAGACTGACAACATACGCCGAGACTAAATTGCCCCTCTTAAACCAAAATCTCTCATTTGGACCATATTCAAATGCTTGTTCAAATTTGATATGTTGACTCTTGCACTAACCTTGGATCTACAGTGTGAGAGTAAAATAACTAGGAATTAGGTCTCAAGTGGACTGAATGTCACTCATCTGCCTGCCAGAATTGATTTGTTTGTTCTCCAGTGATATAATCAAGATACCATGCCATTACAGAGAGGGGAGAAACTAAATGAACTTGCCTTCCAAGGTTCCTCTGTCTCCGCAAACATAGTAGACCAAAAGAACTAAGCTTTTATCCAAACAAATGAATCAGATCGATTCTCTCAAAGGGTTCCCCTGACTCCGTGCAGTCTATATAAAATGTAATTCCTTCCGTTCAAATCATTACTAATGCACATTAGTTCCAGAAGTTTTCCCAAAGGACTGTATCATCAGATTACAACATTAACCACAATGTGCAAACAGCACCTCATTACATCAGGTGGCATTTCTCCCCACAGGGACGTCAACTCTCCAACCATGAATAAAAAAGTGAAGGTTTTGTTCCAAAAAACTAATGAGCTGTCTTGAAGTCTGTTGCCGACATAAGCAGTTACCTTTAGGCAGCATGCTAACTGAGCCTCATAAGTGACTGATTTACAACACTCTACATATGCACTTTCCAGTATGCACTGACATTTTATTAACATGATGATGCAATACTAAGATAACGACTGACAGACAGACAGACATACAGATAGAAAGATAGATTCACAGACAGAACAAATTAATGATAAACAGAAATATTGAAAGACAGACAGACAGAGAGACAGAATGATAGAACAATAGACAGAATGAACAAATTAACGATTGGCAGAAAGATAGAGAACAATAGGCAAAAGGACAGATAGACACAGAATGACAGACAGAATTGTAGACAAAAAATTATCGATATATAAAAAAATGAACAATAGACACTTAGAATGATAGACAGAAGGATCAAAAATAGATATACAGTACAACAGATGGGACGGATGGACGGACGGATGGACAGACAGACAGATACTGTAGATAGATAGATAGATGGACAGACAAACAGTCAGACGGATGGACAGATACAAAGACAAAATAATGATAGACAGAAAGATGGACTGACAGACAGAAAGAATGATAGAATCACAGACACAACAAACGATTGTCAGAAAGATAGACCGACAGAACAATAGAAAAAAAGAAAAAAACTATTGACAAAAGTAGACAGATAGAACAATAAACAAAACAAACAAACAAACTACAGACAGAAGGATATCAGACAGATGGAACGAAAGATGGACCAAGCAAATGACAGATAGACAGATGGATAGATCACCAGATAGATGCATAAGGCTTGACATATGCCTACCTGATAAGGATAGAGTGTGACGCCATTGGCTCTTGACAGGTGTCCAGATGTCCAGGTGCCGTCCAGGTACTGATGAGCTTGGAGTGCGACAGAACTCAACACAGTTCCATTAGTGTTGCTGGGGCTGCTGGATAGATGAGGCTGTTGCGGTCCTGTGGACTTTCCTGCATGGCCTGGTGAGTTGTTCTTCTTCTCTACACCATTGCTCACCCCAAGACTGTTGGGTTTGGGTCCGTGTTTGGGGTAGGCTGGGTGGTGGGAGCTGCCGCCGTTGCTGGCATTTGTGATTGTTGGGGTAGAAGTGGAGGTGGTGGCAGAAACGGTAGAAGAGGCAGAGGAATGGTAGCCTGTAGGGAGGAATGCCCAGTCTCGAGGTGGTGTGGGACCCTGGAGGACACTACGGGATCCCACCAGGGAAGCCAGGGATGGAGGAGACCCAGGAGATACATCACACTGATCCAGGCTCAGCACCATATGGACGGCCTCCTGCTTCAGCTGACTCAGGTGAGTGGCACACACGTCACAGCGACCGTCACGCTCATTCCATGCCTTGCGTGTGCTGTTGGGAACCTGCAATTTCTCGTGGATCAGCAGGGAGAAGGAAGGATCCTATGGAGAGACAAACAGGGAGAACTATTTCACATGCCATCTTAAAAATAAAGGCTCCAAAAAAGGTATTTGCAGTGATACCATAGAAGAACCATTTTTGGTCCCCAAAAGAATCTTACAGTGAACAGTTTTTAAAAGAACCATTTATTTACAGTGAAGTGCAACAAATTCTTTTCAACAATAAAGCACTTTTTTGTGCAATAAAAAAGTTCTATGGATGTTGAAGGTTCATCACTGAAAATCAAAAGAAGATCCTAAGAAGAAGAAGGATCCTAAGCTCCACTGTACAGAAAAGGAAATATGTTTAAAATATCTTCTTTTTTTCCCCACACAACAAAGAATGTCGCAGGTTTAGAATGAAAAGTGAGTACATTTAATTTTTTTGTTGAACTATCCTTTTAAAATAAATGAATAAAGAAACAAATGAGTTGACATAAAGTTATACACAAAATAATTTAAGACGCTAACCACATTGTTTTATTAACTGATCTATATTCTTTTATTTCTCCAAAGAAATTTTAGAAGAACATCTTGATTGATGAAGAAACTGAGAACTCAATTAAGTCTTCTGACAAGCAACCTTGGAGCAATTAAACTTTCCTTAGGACAAACATACACCCTTGGTTCCTCCATTGTCTTTCCCTAAGCGCTCTTAAACCAAATAAATGAGTCTATCTGCACTGTTAAGTAATTAGTTACTACAATAAATCATTTATTGCTACACAACTATGGAATTTATTTCTAAGATGATCATATGATGTCACCACAGAACAGTGCCATGAACTTATTACATTCACAATCCCCCTGGAGCATCCTGGGATTAAGTGCCTTGCTCAAGCTCTGATTGGCTCATGGCTCACTTCCTGCAGGGATCAAACCACTAAACTTCTGGTTACCAGCCATGAGCCCAAACCACTTCACCGATTAATAACTAATTGAAATTTAACATCGCTCATGGTATATTCACCAAGCATAAAAAATGTGCACACTATTTGTGTATAATAAAGCAGGTTCATTACTTCATGCAGAATACAATTATAATGCAAACCACGCCCTTGTTCTCACGCTTTGTCAGTCTGCATTTGGTCTGCTCTTTATTTTACTGTCTTCCAAGTCTTCATTAGCATAAAGCTTCCAATTATCTGGCTTTGGTGCATCATCACACCATGTGCTTGAGCATTCCGTGAGATGAAGATCATAATTATGTTTTGGCACATGCACACAGGGCCAGTGTGAAGATGCAGGAATGATTTTAATTAGATTAATTGAGATACAGGCAATGACATCATCATTCCATCACACAAGGGAAGAGATGCACACTTGCAAATGACTTAGTGGACACTCAGAAATAAATATACTTAATCTTTCATTCTGTTGCATCCCATCTGTGTATAGTTTTTGATTAAGACATTGACTTAAAAGCTACATTACACAAAATAGTTCTGCCACAGGGAAGAATTAAGTGATCTCACAATTTTTTAAATAATTTTTTCCTTGTGGCTAAGATTTATCAGCATTCGCATTTGGAGTTTCATATTTTACATAGATACTACGGAGCTCATCCTAATGTTTAGATGGATTCTAATTAGCATCTCCAGTGCCTTGATAGATACTTGACCTTTTTAGCATCTATACAATGGCTGTAAGAAACTGTAGTGGTGCTTCCGTCTCCGACTGCAGTAGTTATGGAAAGGTTTGAACTTTAAACAAGCTAGTATAACAATTAACCTTGTACCTTGGGTTTAGAGGCCACACTCATTTATGCATGCAGAGAGGCTGAATTATTAGTGCAGATGATGACAGTGTGTAGTGTTTGTCTAAAGCACAGATGGATGTACATAAAATCTGCCATAGCAGGATTATTGTAGTTAACTAAAACCTTTAAACACATTCTGTTACTTTATGAAATAAACTTTAAATGAAATAAAATAAAAATAAAAACATAATTTTATATATATAAAAATGTAAACTTAAAAACATTTTAAACACAAAAATAAAAATGTCAAAAACATAAAATTACTAAAACTTTAAAATGAAAAGGGAAAATATATATATAAAAAATCAAATTCAAAATATTAATAAACACGATAATATTTAATATCTAGTTGGAAGTTTTTTTTTCATTTAATTTTGTTTTATTTTAGATGCTTTAGCAATAACCTTTTTTTTTGGGGTGAGTGGTGGGGAGTCCATTTAAAAGGTTCCTTGAGCAACATCATATAACTGTAACTTTCCTTTTAACGCAGCTTTTATGGCACATTGTATTAAATGACACTGCATCGTGAGTCTCAGAGTTGGTGGGACCACAGCGTGTCAGACACAAAGTGCAATCCATCTGTTCTGGGCTTACGGTGTTTGGCAGGACCCTCACGGCTGGGCACAGGGCAGCAGTCCAGCTAATCAAAGCCCTGCACATGAGCACAGTCACTGAAGGAGAGAGACTGAAGGTCTGTTTTGATTAAAACCACACATTCCTGCTGTCAGTGTAAATCTAGAGGCCGACTCTCATCATACACAAGCTGCTTTGTGTATCTCTCCCATCCTCGGCCAGAGCAAATAAAGCAAACATCAAACTACATCTAAATACAGACCTAAGACGCTTATCTCTGACCATGTTGGTGGTTCTGTCAAGCAGGTCTGGTCAGTGTCCATACAAAAGGAAATGTAACCCCACATAAGGGTCAAACTGTACCCAGAAAGATCTTCTGCCTCTTTTTGCATGCAATTTCTATCTCTTGTTGTACATAAGGTGTCTGTCCTGTGATAAACCTATTTCCTGGGAAGCATTGACTATTACCATGACAAAAGTGTTCATGATTCTGTGAGAGTGCATTCAAGAGTTCAGTTAATGGCAAGACACTACAAGCATCTAATGAATGCAGCCATTCAGTTTTTACATGCACTGGTCTATTTTGAGATTTTGGGCAACATTCATAAAGTGTTGTTTCAGACCAATGGAAAGACAACATCCAAAACACAGCTTCTTTTATGTCACCTTATTTATTTGCACCTGTATATTAAAACTGCAATACAAAATAATAATAATAATAATAATAATAATAATAATATTTTTTGTCTCATGTAGTACTAAGCCAGAAATCTCAAAGGTTTATACAGAGGGGTTTGCTCATATATCACTCGTCTGTTTTGATACAACATTGTATTCCTAAAAACATGGTGAAAAATTATTTTTTATTGGCTGTTGAAAGTATTTTTAAATGTATTCAATGATAAAAAGAGACTCAAAATATCACTGTAACAAACTTTGATATATCAACAAAATATATTAAGACTTTATCAAGTCTTCAGATTTCTGCTCTAGTAATGTATGTAAATGAAAGCATATCACATTTTAAGTATATAATTTATGAATTCTGAAGTCTCATTTGCCTTCACAGTTCATTTGATTGAGGGTAAATGTAAACACAGATTGAGAGGGGTCTGTCATTGATGGTCATTTTGTCTGCCATTTTCAGCATCCCACCAAACTTTAGGAACAGGAAAACATGACAGGAAAAAAATATATATATAACAAGAATATAATGAGAAAAAAACAAGGTGGAGGGGGGAGACCCAAATACCAAATCCTAAGCCATGCCACTTCAAGACGTAACCAAAAAATAACTAGAAATAGCAGACTTTAACTCAGTTTAACTGTAAAAAAATTTACTTAAATCCACTTTGAAGAAAAACGCAAAAGATTGATGCACGAAAAGCTGCCTGTCTCAAGTTTACAAGCAATTTCAGATATTTGCCAATGCAATAAATGCCTTACAGGGAAAAATTAAGCAATACTTGTGCTTATCTAAATGGAAAGTGCTGCTTGCAGGCGTTTCACTTATTATTATGAGAATTTGATTCTCACATTCCAACCAAAATTCAATAGGTGTTTAATGTCAAAGAAAATCATAAGATCCAATCCTCTAAGTGGTTTACAGATCTGATATAAATTATGGAGGGTTTTGATTTACATAAAAGTGGAATGTACTATATATTTATTCTGAATAAATATTTATGAAGCAGTTGAAGTGACAAATATAGTGATACAAAGCATGTACTGTTGTGGAAAATGTCTTTCCGCATTTTTACCATTTGCATGAATAAAATATTTTGCATTACAGCTTTGCCTAAAGAATTTTTTACTTGGGTCACTTCATGTTATAAAATAGTTAGAACGGTTGAGGAAGAAGCGAGCACTTAGCAACTACCTTCAGAGTTTCCAAAGGAACCAGATTTTAGTCAGTAAACATGGAAGAGAGCTATGCATTCATTCAAGACACATTCATGCAACATCTATAACATTTTGCAGCATTTACATTATTACCTAACAGACATTTATAAAAATAAACCCTATGTCCTCTGTAAAGAGCACTAAGATTGCAAGGAGACTGAAATTTCATTGGGAGGACAAACAGGACCATGAAAGCTAAAGCGCTCTATTGGCTCCAGCCTTTCGTTCTCCAGCTAAAAACAGACCGAGCGAATTTGTGAGAGGGTGAAAGAGGCCTCTTAAAACTGCCAGATGGACTGAAGCCCTCCGGTCCAGAGCTCTGCTTTAAACATACTTCAGATGAGAGCTTCGAAGAAAAGATGATTGGAAAGTCACCATTCATCATGATGGGAATTGGATCTGAGACTGAAGAAACCGCTCATATTCCTTAGTGTCGAATTAGATTCAAAAGAGTCTGTATGGTTATAAGTACCTAATTGGAAGCATTTACTCACTGCCACCAGACTAGTCACAAGCCACATTCGCCCACTTAAGAGGACAAAGCAAATGAGCAAAAGTTAGGCCTGCTTCCAGAGCCTCTAGTTTCCTGTTCGATAGTTAATTCCTTATTTCATTAGCAGGAACCAGAGAGAATGGCAGCCATTATCAGGCTGGTTTTGAAAACACTGAAGTCATTAACACTGCTAGCAGAAGCCCTGACTGAATCAATTAACCATCGTCTATATGGGCCGTCCCACTGGGACAAACATGAAGGACAAGGGGCAAAAGTCATGCGCTACATACTGGGAACAAAAAATAGACTGTCCTACTTTCTATGCTGTCTTATGTGTCTACACTGTTAAAAATAAATACGATGATGCCATAGAAGAACCATTTTGGTTTTTAAGTGAAAAGTTTTAAAAAGAAAAATTTTTCTTAGTCTGAAGAACATTTTAATAATCTAAAGAACCTTTTTCCACTATATGCATAATTTTAAAGGTTCCATGCCAATAAAGAACCTTTATTTTTAACAGTGCACGGAAGTCATTAGATGTGAACTAGAAAGAGTTCAACACATCTGATGCTGTGTTGCAATCAAAAATATGTGTACAGAACTATCTTATACATTGGCTAACAAAAAACATTCGTCAGTTGTGATAGAAGGAAGTTTTGGGCTTCGCACATGTCTGACATTAAACAAAACGCTATAGATCTTCTAATGGATTCAGGAGACATATCAGAGCCGCAAATCATTGTTGTGGAACATGGTCTGGTTCGCTTACTGATTTTCAGTCAAAGATTACATGACATCATCTGACTAATGGTATCTGAGCATGCCAACACCAACAAATCAGTCGGACAAAAGACTCTTTCACAGTTTAGAACTGATCTCAGATTCATTTTCATAATATGGACCGCAAAAAAAAAAAAAAAATCTGGTGTTTAATAGATGCATACAGGTTTGCAACAAAATGGGAGTGAGGAAATGATGAGAATTTTCATTTTTTGGGTGAATTAAGCCTTTAATGACAGAGGAAGATTAAATTAGAAGTTAGTGGCTTGTTTAACCCTCATTATGTTTGCCTTTGGGGAATGTTAGATGTGTCAGCGAGAAATGTTTTGAATAAAAAGATTAAGAAAATTTCCAGATATTAAACTATACTGATCATGTGGTGCATGATGTTTTTTTTTTGTTAATTGACATTCAAGTACCTAAATTACTAACACTAAAACAAGTATAAATACTAATATAAAAAGGAAAGAAAAAATTATGACAAAAGCTCGTAAAAAAAACATTAAAAGTTGAACTTAAATTAAAATGGAAACTGAAAATACTGAAAATAAAAGTAATTTCAAAATATTAATACTATAATATAAAAATACTAAAACTAATTCAGGTTGGTGTGGATATCACTGCATTATAATTTATGCTGATAAAATTGGTTTAGAATTGACCAGACCAGATTAACCCTACACTGAAAATGACCACTGTTAGGTCAACTTTTCTCAGGTGAGTGTATTTGCAAAAGAAACTCAATGCTTAAGTTCACTACAAGAAACTAAAGAAAATCCTTGCTCTCATTGCTAGTTTATAGGTCGTAATCTTATAAAAGCCAACAAAATTGTTGGTCTCTGCAGATGTATTTCCTTCATAAGATCTTGTAAACTATAAACATGTAAAAACCTGGAGAGCGATGTAAGGACAAAGTCAGTTTCTGCAGTACTGACATATATTACCTGATGTTGCTTTTGGCTAATGCGGCATTCGTTTTGTGAGTGGCTTCATTCATATTGAGATTTCACTGGTCATTCATTACATTTCCACCTTCCTCTGAGAATATACAACATATCCATAAGCCTCACAAAGACGCTGTTTAGTTTGACATCCTTAACCCACCTCTTTGCCTTGACAATTTTCTTACATCAACAAACCCAGAAGTCTCTGGAGGGACCAGCTCTCTATCTGCCCCCACAGAACCCACTCGAGTCTTTGCACCCAAACTGCTTCTAACCATGCGGATGAGGAAGGACAGACTGCTTTTGATAAGGGCACACAGTATGCTTATAATTCCATATGCATGCATTTGAGCTTCAGACAGCAGGTTTAGTGTAGGCAGAAAGTACTCAATTTCTGTCAAAGTTGAACTTAAACTGAAGTTTGAAACCGCACACAGCTCAAAAACCCAATCCAAACAAACCTGATCCGTTTTAACATGAACATCCTGACCCAAAACATGCTCAACACCAATTAGAAGTCGAACTTGAGATGTTATTTAAAAGTAGTTTGTAAGCAAAAATAAGTAATTTAAAGCAAAAGTATCCGAATATAACTCTCAGATTACTAATCAAAAATGTGACAGGATTAAATTGCACATAAAAGTGCAATAAATATTGGAAAACACACACACAGACACACACACATACACACACACATGTATATGTATATATATATATATATATATATATATATATATATAAACATAGTATGGATCTAACATTCATATTCTTACTCCAGAATGTCGCATATATAGAAATACTCCTCCATTGTGCTAGTTTCTTGTTAAATCCAATGGGTAATTTACATGCTCCTCACCTGTAAGTTTCTTTAAAATCCGCTAATATAAGAAATAACAGGTAAGCTAATCCTAAGAAATAAATCAGGGCATATTTGAGGCTTATTACTGATACAACAATACCTATCCAAGTTATAATAAAATATCTGTTTTGCCAAGAGAATTTTTATTCAGCCAAGAGAGTCATAAAATTAACATGGTTGTTGATTGAAATAGAGTGGCCTTTTTTTTTTTTTACACAAATGAGCTCTATGGATGCAAGCCAAGGCGTCAACACAAAAGCAAAGGTATAATCTGCAGTTTCCACTTTCTTAAATGTCCAGTGTTTTCGAAAACTGAACTGGTTTCATTAAGAGTTGGGTTTTGTGCCAGATTTTTTTGTGGTACTTATTTGTTACAGACTTATAGTGGATGAAAAGTTGCACAGAAAGAGTCCACAGCCCACACATGATTCCACATCTGTTCTATATTTAAGCGATTACATAGACAGCATCTTACAGCTGATAGACAGTTCCATCAGATCTATGACTCACATTATGGTGGTCTCTTTTAACATCACTCCCGCAGGGTACACAGCCATATGGAGGTCAAACATGATGTGATTCTGTAATATGTCTATAACACACACTACTGTTGAAATACATGGGTTTGGTATGATTTTTTTATGTTTTTGTAAGAAATATATCATGATCACCAAGGCTGCACTTATTTGATAGCAAAATACACGGACACGTGTACGTCAGCTTCATGTACTATGTGATCATCTGCAACAGCCATGAGCATTGAGCAAAAAAAAACTAAAAATAACATGTCAGGAAATGTAATTATTGACTGACATCTGCGAAACACATTATTATTACTGAGGACATTTTACAGTCCAGCTTAAAACAACTAAATTGACGTGGCAGTAAATAACAGCATATTTCCACTCTGATCTCTGTTATTGGCTCAGATTCTGCTCTGTTCCTTGTTGTGTTTCACACGAGAGTGAAATCATAGCTCTCTGAACCTAAAGCAAATCACTTCCACTGCCAAACATTCATCAGTTCTGTATGAACACGCTCAAGACCGGTGGGCAGCCACAGTCACACGGCTAGAGAAACCCTAACATTAATCTCCTCAGGAATCACAGAGGGTATAGGCAGAACCATATGTTTGGAGAGATAGAAAGAGAGAGGCTCTGCACTTGGAATACCACATTCTGTAGGTTTATTTCCAGGAAATAAATGACAACATGGATTGCTTTCGAAAGAGGTTTGCTCAAGTCATAGTGTGCATTGTGCTTGAGCAAAGTGCATTACCTTTACTGCAATGAAAGTAACAAAGCACGCAAAGAAAAGACTCTGTTATAAGACTGTGAGATAATGCGTGTGAGCTGAAGCATCAATAGATGTGCATCCATTGTGTAGAAGTTTGTGTAACCTCATATCAACACCAAACACCAATTTGTCCTTTATTCCATACGACTTTCTTCTGAAAAGATTCAGGACTTTTTTTATAAATCTGTAAAAAAAAAAAAAAAAAAAAAAAAAGCTTGAATCAAATCCAAAATGATCGATCATAAATGAAAATTTGGTAAACAAATAAACAACCTCAGAAAACGAAGATGATTATTCATTTAAAGGCCAATAATTCACAATTAATATTAAAACAAAATTTCACCACACTTAGATATGCAACAAAAATGTTGTACCGCTGTCATCTGATGTCTTCTAATTATGGTTTGTATAACATTTCATATTTCACGCTTCATTTAAAAAAATTCAATTCTATCATATAATGAGTGTAATTTACTTCTCTCACACAAATTAACACATTAACTTTAATGCTTCACATCACGCCGTCTCAACTGAAAAACTGTGCAATAGTAGTATATTGTCATGCAAAATAATCAGTGAAATTTATGCAAAATAACTACATGTTGTTACCATATAATGCTCAATCATTCAAGCATCTAAATCAGCATATCTAAACAATATAATCAGAAATCTTAAAGCCCTGTCTCAGCCTGTCACTCATTCAGCCAGTTTTGGAGAAATTGCGTGTGGTTGAAGAATGAGTGCCTGTGGAAGTTAGCAAAATACTGCCCACAGCAGCTTTAACAAGCATTCAGGACCCTATTAACATAAGATTTATTGATGTAATATGCAGCCTCACTATCTGAGTGGGTGCTTGCTCCAGGGGATTTGTGAATAAGTTTGTATTGTAGCACACAACTTAAATGTGGTTTCACCTTTGGTTAGCCTGCACAAACCCAGCAGCCCTAGTAAAGAGGAATGTGGTTTAGAGGAAATCACCTTGCTTTTACTGTCTGGATCTACCTGCTGACACGGAGGTCCTAAAAGAGCTCAGGGTCCATATAAATACATGCCATTTGGGGTCATTTCCACAAATCTCCACCTAAGCGCTCATGGGAAAACGCACAAAGAGAGAAAACATAGAGTCTGTTTAGCTGGCTTACTATTGCCGGACCATTCCAAATCACGGATTTAGGTCCACTACAGCCACTTAAACATCTCATATCCTAAACCCTTAAATCCTTAGTCATTTCCATTTGAGCCCTGAGATCATTATTCAGTAATGATGTCACTTTATTCCCCTCATTACTGTGCATTATGCAGCCAAATTCGGTTGTGTCTACATGTTTACCTTCATTTTACAAAAAAAAAGAAAAAAAAAGAGTATCCTGGGTTGGGTTGCAACAAACCACTCTAGAGGTTAAGTAACTACTAGCAAAGACTTTAGATATACACACACAATATGGTGGAATAATTCCTGCCAATAGGCAATTAGCAAAGTCAACGCATCGCAGCAAACTGCCGTCAGAACCTCTGATTATAACAGAAACATTCAGTGTCCTGAGATGCAGGCTTAGGACTGCATACATGTGCATTGGCTATAAAGCCAGAAAAATAAGCTTTTTTTTTTTTTGACCACAATAAACCAGATTTATGGCACAGTTCATGTCAGATTTTGATTAAAAATATGTTTAAATGTCAGTGTAAAATTTTTTGAAATTTCAGAATTTCTTCCATTCAACTAGATAGGAATTGGTAAAAAATAATAAGAATTTCTTTATTTACCTATTCTGACTTAATTTATTTGTGTGTTTTTTTTAGATTGCATTTGTTTTGTGGATTTGTAAAGTGAATTATTCAATAAAGTTCTCTCTATTATAAATTAATATATATGTCAATGTCATCAAAATCACATATATTTAAAGAACTCAAGTTTGTTAAGTAACTTATTGGTGCAATTCAATCTGTTTTACTCCAATCATTACCCCATCTTCTACTCTGAGACATCCATGTATATTTAGTTTATATGTGGAGTTACATTTCAACTAAATTTAATGGTTAAACACAAATCTATTTTGTAGTGCACAAGTTACATCGCAACTAGGTTAAATTAACTTAGGCAGAACTGGTACAACCAGACCATTTCTTAAAAGGTTTTTTGGTGCAACAAACCTTTTTCAATCACATGGTGTCAATGAAGAATGGTTGGTGTTCAGATAATGCTAATGTATGCATGAGGACACAGCACATGCCTCATTTGAAGTCTTGACATGTAGATCCATACCAGTGATTGCTGAGTGTGCATCCCACGGAAAGAAATTGCATGTCATTTATACACTATAGGAAAGTAAAACCCCAAAGACCCTACAATGAGACGGGACAGGCTGCAGATGTTTCTCTGCATCAGGTAAATTTTCTGCTCTCATTTGGGAGCCATCAAAAAACGATGCATTCTAAACCAAATCTATGTTGGCACCCCTGATGTTTGTTTGCTTTCAAAATCCAGATTAGGAGCAAGAGATAGATGAAGAGAGGGAAAAGATCGCTTAGGTCTTCTTTCTACCAAATGCTATCTATCTGCATCTCATTGCCAGAAAACTGCCATAAATCCACGCTTGGCTAGCAGCTCTTTTTGGCCCTGCACCCCTCAGGGGAGGGATGAATAGGAAATTAGAGCTCGCAGCAGTCCAGGGATCTGACACAGGAAATGGAGCTAGTCATAGAGTTCTGCTTTTATCGTCCTGTAATAAGTTCCAGCTGGCTGCACATTGAGGGTGCACCAGTGCATTATATGAGATCAGTGCCCACGGAATACACACTCGTCTCTAGTGGGGATCCAATATTACAATCACAGATCAGTTTCGGTTCAGTGATAAGTGTACAATGTGTTTACACTGAAAAATTCATATAATTAAACACTGGATACCATCAAAAAAAATCTTGATATTGATTCTTAAAATGCTAAAAATCAATCTATTCCAGTGTTTCCTGCATTGGTTTTCAGTGGCAATGCATGAACAAACCCATACACATAACTGAATCTACCACCTTTCAGCAAAAGATGGCATATTTTATGCAGATAAAAAAAAACTAAACTGCAAAATAATGGCAAGAAAACATGTCTTTCTATCGAGTTATCCTCACTGAGTGCATGTAGAAAAGATGTAGAAAATTGGGACGGAATGCCGGAATCCATTCATAAAAATGGAATTTAGGCTACTGTGTAACATGGAATGTGTCGGAATGAACGGCACATACACGCGTTTTGTGTGCTAGTTTGCTTGTGACACACGCTCAACGCTCGCAGTTGTCATATTTAGTAGCTAAATATTTTTTCCTTTTAATATTCACATACACTAGTCCATATCACGGTGTGATTAAAGTGTACTGAAATGCATTTCATTTATTAATTTAATATTTGACGAATTCCGTGACATTGCTCATTACCCAGTAAACTTCTGTTGTGTAGCACTTTGAATGTACAAAAATTGGTTCTGTTTGCACAAAAGGGATAGTTTTATTTTTTATTGGAATTAAAGATTAATGTTTTTGCCTTCATCAGAAAAATATAATACACAACAAAATTTCTAAAAAATAAGTAAATAAAGTAAAATTGCAAATTAAATTTCATAGGGCCCTATTATTGTATACAACCCTAAAAAAATGTGCTTCACAGTTAGATTAGAAAGCTATGCAGAAGAAATCTCTTTGTGAACTGGCCTCACATCATTCAAACTACACAAATGTCACCACTTTCACCGCCAAAAAACATGTGGACAAGCAAGATAAACAAGCACAATAAATCATTGAATTACATTTATTTTTGGCAGCCAAGATTTGGATTTTGGAATATGTGAATAAGGATATATCAATTTCATTTCCCAAAGCTGACACATCCAAGAAAACGCTAAACTATATTAACCAAAGTAGAGATAATGAGAGCTCCCATTGATACAAGCAACTCAGACATATCAACCAGACAATAAACAACAACCTCCAAGTTTTTGAGGCTAAATTCCTTTGTGGTTTTATATCTGGCTGAGCCTCGGCAGGGTCACATTTGGTGTCAGGGCAGTAAATTTGCCTGAAGTCAATTTAAAGATAATTGAATAAACCGAGAAAAGAGGTCTTCACCCACAGATCATCCACAGTTTACAGACTGTCTTCATTCTTGGCTTTCCAAAGTGCTTTCTGATCACTCTATGGTCTGTTTTTCATTGGCAGGAATTGAAGCTGTCCATGCTGAAAAATTGCATCAATTAACCAACACCCAGATAACCTAAACTGAATCTCAGGGAACTCAAACAAGACGTCTTATCACCGACAAACCTTCCTCTAGTTGTTTGAGTTAACTCGGCCCTGATTGAAAGAAGACAGACTCGTCTTTCCTAACACACTTTGCCATAATAGATTAATGAATCTCAGCTGAGTGCTGCACTTCCCAGTGAAGATGCACATTTATAGACACTGACCTGACTGGATTGATGTGGAAGGGTGACCTCTGATGAAAACAGGCCTCTATAAATAGGCAGAAGACATGTGTTTGTTTGTGCGGGCCGGGGGTCAGTGTCAGGGCAGAGATGACTGATTTAGACAATATCACTTACTGATACAAGAATCAGCACTGGAGTGTTTGGGAGAGGACATAATCTTGCCTGTCAATCCCTTCTTTTGCACTGGGTAGAAAGGGTCAATATGTACTCAGTGATGAATGTGTTCTCACTAGACACTGTTAACGGTCAATCATCTCCTCTCTAGTGTTCTCACTGATGAGGCGAGAGTGCCGAACAGACACAAAATTACTGTTTTACTGTTTTTAATCAAATAAATGCAGCCTAGCTGAGCATAAGTGACTATATAAATTTATATATTTTTTAAAAAAAAAATCAGACCAACCCCAAAATATATAATGCTGTTCATGTTCATGGATGGATGGATGGATGGATGGATGGCACTGTTAAACACACACACATCAACACACATTTCAATACCTGGACAGCTGACTAATGCTAGAGGACAGATCTTTTTCTCTAGCTTTTGTAAATTACTCAATCTCATAGACAGAAAGCAGGATCTGAAAGGGGGGGGGGGGGTTTATCTGCCTGTCTTGATTGATTGAACAGATTGTGAGGTTTCATTGGATTCTAAGCACACGCGTGCTGTGGGATCAGTAAGGGGGACGTGTTCATTTCATCACAATCACTGAAGAAAACACAGGCTATTATGATAAACAGACCCTGCAATCTGACCCCTGGGAGTCACGGTATGATATCCAACGGTGTTAGTATTCAAACAGTCCTGTTCTCTAGTTTGACATCACAACCACTGCTCTCTTGCACATATAAGGACAAGACAGCTCTATTAGTTATTTCTATAACACGTTTTTAAATGGCCTGTTGTTCCGTCCAACACACACATTAGACCATAAGCTTGAGCAAAGGATGCACATCAAACATCACTCTACACAGTAGGTTAGTTATTTCCTTTTCTGTTGCCTTTGATTGATTTCAATTGACCCTGCTATTGAGATGTATTTTCTTATGAGTATTTGAAATGATCTGGGGTCTGCATGGGTCGGCTGCCTTCCCATGTAAACAGGCAGGAATAACATTCCCCGAGAGATTTTCCAGTGTGTCTTTCTCTCTCGTGACTCTATACCTGACAAGCTGCAGTGTAAGCGATAACACACGGCTAAATACACAACCCACCCTGAGTCTCAATCGCTCAAATAGATGCTTCTTTAACCCAAACTGCCTCATCCGCTGTAGGATTCTGACCCTGATCAGCACTGCTACAATATACTCTGCTGGAGTGGAGCTTATAGAGTTTAGTAAACCAGCTGGTAAATAGTCAACCCATACAGAGCAACAAAGGAGACTCCCTTACATTTACTGATGGAAAGAAGACTCCAGTCTTAATTAACATGCCCTGTTGCTATGGCGATGAATTTTATTTGGTATTTTTACATCAATTTACAGTCAGCATGGATATGGATTTTGAATATATAAATCTATTATTATAATACACATGGGCACATTGTTCACCTTCCTTTATTGACATTCCACTTCAAAATTACAAAAAATAAGTAACTAGGTAATTTCCAAATAATAAAGCAAGCATGAAATGGTATGGACTTCTGTAATATTATACATGCGATAATGTTAATTAACTTCCATTATATGAACAGAACAGAAAACCCTCATGAAATGCTAGCTATGACATCAATCAGCAAATTTCCCTATATTAAAAATTACACACACAAAAAAGGGTTATTTGTAGAAATGATATAAAGCACAGACTATCCATTCTGCTGTTTTTAAATACACAAGTAAGTGAAGCACTTTGTAAATATATCATTTTGTTTTATTGTTTAGAATAAAAAAAGAAAAATATATTCATATATATTTCAATATATGTTTATATGTGTGTGTGTGTGTGTTGTGTGTGTGTGTGTGTGGGGGGGGTGGTAGTTGAAAAACGAATGGCATGCACTTATCAGTCATGCACCGTAATACAAAATTTTTATTTCTTGCTGTCTTTAAATATGGGTAGTGGAAAATTACTGACAGTTATTTGCCTCTATCAGCAGTGATTGTATTTACATGCACATTTGCTAAATGAACACAACACACTCAATCACACAGTCTTTGCGTTGTCATCAAGGGCTTATGCTATTTCTATGCCTGTGGGCGTTGTTTTCTTCATATTCAGTTTAAAATTACAAACTGGCATGCAGAGCACTCACACATGAGTCGTTTCCTTAACATCAGACACACACACATTGATACACACAAATCTGTGGCCTTTCTCCTCAGCCTACGGCTGTCTGCACTGACTTGGGAAGTCAGAGGCTGTGCTACCTTAAAATAACACAGCGGTACTGTGGATAAACACAACAGAAGCCAGTATTTCAGGAGTGAAGGACAGGAGCTGAAAGCCCCCATTGGGTCATTCTTTGATCGCTCAGCTATGAAACAAAAATAAACAAGATAACATTTTCAGTTAACCATTACAATGCCAAATTGCCCTGTCTTTCATTTAATCTGCATTCCAATTCTTATTTAAAGGTGTAGTTCACCCCAGAAAATATTTACATTATTTTATGATTATTTACCTCATGTCTTCATAAATTCTTCAGAATTATGGAAATGCCATGCAGGATTGGAACAACCGAATTGTGAGAATAATAATGAACATTTGGGTAAACTGTTTCTTTATGGATGGATAAAAAGATAGATACAGTATATGTCACACTGTCTGTATATCTGAAAAAATCTCATAGCTAAAGTTTGTACTGAGAATTGAATTTCTGTTCATTTAACAAAGGAACCTGAAATCCAATTCCAATTTACGTCATAGGAAATAGTGGCCTATTTGGACACTCCTAACAAACTGAACTGAATTTACCCAAGCTAGCACACAGAATGTCATTATTAACTTCAGATCTGGACTTTCAGAGTTCAAAATTGGGGCTGCCGAGGTTCAGCAATGCATGGCACAATATAACAGACCTATAAACGCAATAGAAAACTGTCATTGAGTAATAGTGCAGCCTAGTAGTGCTGTGACTAAATGATGTTTTCGTTTATCGGGACAGTATGTGCAGTAATTTTTCAAGAATCTAGGTTTGAATCGAGCCAGACCTCCCATGAGCCATTTTTCTGCTTCCATCTACTCTTTCCTCATCCCCATTTCCCTCCCTCTCCCTCTCTTTGGCTCTCTGACATTGATAAATTGCTCTGAGCTGTGCAGGTAATCCATCTTCTGAGACCCCAGACCCAAATCTTCGGGTCTAAGAGTGTTCTCTGCCTCTGTTCTCACTCTCGTTTCCCTCACATTCCCCTCAGCTCAAGGTTACTGTGCTCTGTAGTGCTGTTCAGAAACCATGCGACTAATTACTACAACCTGAGAGGAGAAAATAGAGGACAGGGAAATACAAAGAGTGAGAGTAAAGCTTGATATGCTGAAAAATGAGAGTAAAAGAGGACACAAAAGATGTATGGTGGGTCTTAAAAGCAATCCGCCACCATAATGTGACTTAATGGAAATTACTGACAAATAATTGGAGTAAAAAACTGGAGTTTAGTGGCTTTTAGTCCGTATATTAGATATTCTATTGTAATCCTAAGCATTGAAAAAGGTCATTTTTGTTGGTTTCAGTTTCAGAAACAGACCAAATATAGATTTTGTGTTCATTTACAAATAATTCAACAAATCTACATTTACATCTCCAATGGAAAGAAAATTTTGTTATTCCTAATACTACCTGTCTATAATTAACATTTGCAAATAGAAAAGCAATGCAATACACTTGTGATAAAACTACAGTGTATTGACTATTTTGAAATTCACTGCATGTCTTGAAACTATCTACCTACCTATAACTCTTTTTTTTTTCATGTATGGAAGTCTATCACAGACTAAAATATAAATGTATGTTTGCAAAGTAATATGTGTAATTGCAAGAAAAAAAAGTCTGAATTGTGAGATAAAAAGTCTCAATTATTGTTTTATTCATTCATTAATTTTATACTTATATGAGAGACCAGAAGACTGGAACACATTCAACCGTAGTGTGAACAAATGATCCACATTCCGTTTACATTATACAAAAGCATATTATATCAGCCTTTAATATGACAACAGCCTTTTGGTAAGGTTTTACCAAGAAAAGTTGCTTCTGATGTAAAGGCACTCTTGGTGTTATGAACCTGACTATGTGTGTTGGCAGGTTCTAGTCCACTGGTGCATGCAGTAGAGCTAGAAAGAGAAAGGTGACATTGTCCTGACATCATACTACATCATAATTTGGACACGTGCTAGAGCTCATCTGGAGGTTAATTCAGTTCTTTATTCATAATAACGAGTCACTCTGTTCCTCTACTGCATGTATGACCTCCAGCAAAGTGTAATGTCACCTTAAACTTTCACTAACCTGTCTACATGTCAAAAACCATTACATGGTTCACCCAAAAATGAAAATTATGCTTTAGGGTTTTATTCATCCCTGTGGCATACTAGGTGTATATGACTTTTTATTTTCAAGTGAATCCAGTCGGAGTTATATAAAAAAATTGTCTTTGCTCTTTCAAACTGTTTAATGGCATGCATCAGTCCAAAAGAAGATAAATAAAAAGTGCTCATCCATAACAAAGGTATCCTACGGCGAATTAATTTGCTTATGTAGTAATATCCATATTCAAAACATAATAATCACATTAATGTAGCTTGCGCCAACAGTTGTACACAGAAGTAGCTCCGGACAAATCTATTTTAGATCCAACTTTGGATAATCAGATCCTTGTAAAGTCAAAGACTCAGATGATGTCACTTCCTCTTATCATTTAAAGTGACAATTGACAATTATTTGAGGTAAAGTAGATTGATAGGGTGCAACAAAACAATGATATTCTGACATTTCCAAAACTCTCTCTATATAAAAAAAATCTCTTCTATCTGAAAATGTAAAATTAGTTATTAGCAATTTATTGGAAAGGTTGTTTTATCTGTTTTCTATTCTGAGACAAAAGCCCCTAGTCTAATCGGTCACCATTAGATCAGATGGAATGTTGGAAACAAAAGAAAGCTCTAGTAAAATGTATCTCTTCTGATCTTACTCCATCTTCAGTTGTCCTCCTGACCTTTATGATGCCCTTGTCATTCACGGCATTCTCACTCATCCTCTTAACCTTCTTGATTTTGCAGAGGAATGCACTTAAACCTCTTGTAAAACATGGCATTTCAGAATGAATGACTCCATCTGTTTTCTTTTTCTACCGTCTCCTTCTGTCAAAAGGTGTGTTTCCCTTGAACTCAAGCAAACAATGGAGCCCCTCCATCTATTTCCTCTATCTGATCATGCCATGTCAAAAACACTAATGAGTCCTTGTTAAAGGCAGCATGCACAACGGTCTGGTGTGGTTCTTTTAAAATATGGGGATTTAGCCTTTTTCAGTCAAACAACACACATTGGGCCCATTAATAATTCAAAGAAAGCCTTCTCTGTTTATTACCATGAAGAAGAATGTGTAATCTTTATTGGAAAAATTAACATGGGGAAAAATAGAAAACAAGATAGGCAACATAAATGGGTAAATAAGTGTAAGAAAAGAATAAACAATCACAATTCAGTAGGCAAATACAATGTTGAGTCACTTGAAGATTTTCTAACTTCAATTTTAAATGTAAAAAAAAAATACATTAAATAATATTTATAATTGATATTTGATATGAGACTTCTGGTTCATTAGCCGCCATAGGTAAATTATGAGGAGAATAACAATGTGCAGGAAACTGTAAAACTGTTTGCACTATAAACCAATTTGTTCATAATTAAGATAATACATTAAAATAATAAAACCATTTTCAATATCAAGCAGCAAAACTGTTTTGTTCAGCTAAAAATCGCTGGACGGAGTGGACGCAGATGAGACTGGAAGCCAGACCCATAGAATTCACAAATGGCCCCGCCCATTTTTCACAACAAGAAAAAGGTGGATAGTGTTCTTATCAAGAGCCCAGGATGGAAGGTTGCTTCAAAACTTCAAAGCTTCAAAGCAGAGGTCCCAAGCAACACCAACGACCTCCATGGAGGAAACAGCCCTGTTGTTGTGTGGTGGGGCAATTAAAAAATGAGTTAGTCAGGTTAAAAGCCGAGGAATGGCCCTCTCCACATGTGCGTAAAACCAGTGATTGCATGAGAGATCACAGCGGTGTTGACAACAAAGGTAAAGTGGAGTTCATGCAGACTAGCACTGCTAATGAGAGATACTTTACATATGGCTTACCACTACTGTTTACAAATGAGGTTGAGAACGTTTTCATAATCTTTGTAAGTGCAACAAAAATTACAGTGCCACAATTATAATACTTGATTCGGATTGGTCAATGCTGTGTCATTTATCAGCGTCCCAGGGAACTATTTGTTTTATATAGCTTGTGCTAGTTTCATGTTTCATATCATGCTTGCTTTAAGCTTACGTAATAAAATTGTAACTAAAATCAATATTTCACATCTATGTATTTACATATCTGTTATTCTGTACAAAATAAACCCCTTCAGGTTGCTAGAAAAACCCTGGACTTAGTGGTAGAGTGCAGTTCCGTAATTTACCTCCAGGAGTTCACGAACCCTGCCTTAAATGTCCTAGAAATTGTTTTGTGTTCAGGTTTTATCTAGCTGTGATTCTTTAGGAACTTTCACTTCATCCTTTTTAAATCAGCTGAGCACGAAGGACATGACATGGCATTTAGTCAAAAATGTCATAGTAAATAACTGCATCCAAAAAGCTTTGAAAAATAAAGTGGCAATTCAATGTTTAAAAGGCCACTAAACAAACAAATAAAATGCATTCAGTTGGACACAAAGAAAAAACAACATGCAATTTGCAGCACTTCCATTACAAATTCTTCACAGGTATCTAGTGAATTTTACTGGGTAACAGTTGAGAAAACTGTGCATACTTGCAATGCTTCACTTGTGAGCACAAAACCCATGCTCAGAACTCCAGCTGTAGGCTCAAACCTCCACATTCAACACATCAAACCATCCAGTCTCCAGAGATACATTACACAAGTCTGTCGAAATCTTTCATACTATTTTCACACAATAACAAAGCCATGAGTGACTAATGTAAACCAGCAGTGCTGATCGCTGCCTAAAACTCACAGCTCTACTGAACCAGGCGGTATCCTACTTCAAGGCAGTTCTACTTTGATCATGGACAACTTCGATCCGGCTCGGTCCATCTAATCCCAGTGAGATCGATCACCCATGTTCAAGATTAGGGAAGAACCTGATGTTTTCTCTGACTTGGTTCTGGGGTGGATTACAGGCCTTCATGCTTTGGAGGAAGTGCTGGCAGTGATTATGGGGTACAGCAGCAACCTGACTGAACTCTTGAAATATAGTTTTGAGTTCCACTATGAAACAAACCACCCACTCCGCAAAACCTACAGTGGGTTTAAACATCTTCTGCATTTGACACTGTGAAATTTGTGTTTATGGGACTGGATGCTGTTCGACATCATACTGACGTTATTATTATCTGAGAAAGTGTTGTGCTTAGATTTACCAAGACACCAAGCCTGCAATCAAAATATAAACTCAAACATTTCGCATTACCCTCATTGCATGGGAATAAATGTCTTCTTTTGATCATACATTGTCCTCACATAGAATTTTGGGCACCCACCATCAGAAACTATATTTAACCAAATATCAACATCTTATAACTTTGCTTGCCTGCTGGGATACTTGTTCAAAAGAAGCAAAACTCACTGAATTCAAAGACCTACAAAACATTTGAGCTATAATACAGAAAACACACGTTGAAAATAAATCTTTGCCTGCTGTGAGACAGAACAGAAATGGTTCATAAAGCACTGGACCATGTTGTTATGAATCTAAGTTTCAACCTTTAAACAGCTTTGACTTACAATGGTTGTCAGCAATCCTCCATTGTTGTAAGAATCTATCAGGTCACAGTCTGTAAAGCAACCATATAATATTCACAGTCATTTCCAACAAGAAGTAATCTGTGCTCCCCAAATGAGCACACCAATCCTACAGAGACATGCATGTTCAGTTCTCCCATTGCTGAGCTATATTCATATCTGCCCTAGTGACACCATTACACCCGGGCGTCAAGACAAAGCCTGTCGTGGGACAGTAGGGAGTGCCATTTCCATAGAACGCCTGTTGGATTGAGCTGCAGTCAGCAACCCCTTCCCATTTATTCCTACCAATCTGGATTGAAAAACTGACCTCTTTATATGATAATACTTTGCTCACCTGAGAGGCATAAAAAGAGCATTAAAGGTTAAATATGTATGAAGCTCATGCCCATAACGTGTTGCTGCCGTGGCTCTGTTGGAAATGGGAGCTGTGTTTGCATGGGATTGAAATTCTGTTCAGTGGGTGTAATCTAAAGCGAAACCTCAGGGGACGTTCACAATGCAGCAAGTCCCAGAGCACAAGTTCTGTGAGCTGTAGGCTACTACTGTTACAGTAAACTCCGTTCCATTCACAGTTATATTCCTACTTCACGAACTACTTGTAAGATGAAGTGTAAGCTCTGTTGGTGTTTAAATGTCAATGGAAAAACCATTTTGGGTTCCAAAAGAATATTTCAGTGAACAGTTCTTAAAAGAAATATTTTTTTTAATGGAAATAATATTTTCATAATTTGAAGAATCTTTTTCCATAATACAGAACCTTCACTATTGGCATCTATGGTTCAAGGTTCTTTGGGTTCTTCTAGGGCAAAATGGTTCTTCTATGGCATCGCTGTGTTTCTTGTAAAGTGGAAAGGTTCCATGGATGTTTCTTCATGGAACCATATAAGCCAGTAAAGAACCTTTATTTTTAAGAGTAATGGTATACTTTATTCTGCATTTATAAGAACATCAACAGAGCAAAAAATCTTTTTTTCAAGTTTTTATCAACAGAAATTTTGAGTTTTATAAGTCAATGTCATCACTTCCCTCTACTCAATTACACTTTAAAAAAAAAAGGAAATTATAATTTTTTTTCTTTGAGTACAATGGAATGCAGCATACTGCAAGGTCCCCAGATGGATTGTTTATCAGAATTAGGCTTTTTCCTTCAGTTCATATCACAACACTGCTCACTAATCACCATGTGGGTGAAGATCCTGCTGAGAAAAGCCCAAACATTCAGTTGCGTCTCCTTTAAAATTGCCTCCAGCTTAAAGAGCACTCTCATGGCCACCCTGTTCTCCAGTGATCCCCTCTCCTTAACATCAGCCCCTCCTCCTCCAGCTCACTTTAATGGGTACCTCCAGGTCATTTGCAGCTGGCAGAACTGGCCGTAAAATCTGGAGACCAACAACAGGTCTGAAACATGAGGCACAGCCACACCGGATCAATGCTGCTCTTTAAAAACAACAAAATGCTAATTTTACACAGGTTTATGACATCAGCTTACACACAGCCCATGACAAGGAGATCTAAGTGCAGATGTAATGGTTTTGACTACTGAGGGTCAGATTTTTTTTTTTTTTTTTTAAAGGATAAACAGTGCAATTATTGAAATGAAGAACATAATAGATGCCATATGTTTTTGTTGCTTAAATTTAAAGCATTGTAACTGTGATCACATTATAGATCTTAACATTTTAACACAAGCAGAGGGGTATATATATATATATATATATATATATATATATATATATATATATATATATATATATATATATATATATATATATATATAGCAGAGCACAAAAGTATAGCGCGGTATCAAATACTGATACTATATCACATTGATCGTGACAGCACAGCGCCCCCTGTTCTTCTTAATGGGTAATTATTGAATTAGACAAAATGTGGTTTGGTTTTCATGGGGCGCAAAAAGAACCACTGATCAATAATATAAAAAGATAGGATATTTCTGTAAGCCATTTATTTCTAGCTGTAAATCATACTGCTGATTTGCTCATACACAGCTCCCGTTGTTAGAATCTGAAAATGAAATGAGTACAAGGCGAAACTTGATATTTACGCGCACATGCATCCAATTACGCAATGCATATTAATCTATATATATAGTTTGTGCTTATGATTTGAGCTCTTGTGGAATCCACTCCAAGTTCTGGTGCAGTAGGCTACTAGATGTCCCAAGCCAAAACCGAATAACTAATCAAAAGGGATAGTTAATCGTAAATGCGCTTCTCTCAGCACTCAAGCTCGCCACCAAAGCCAAATCATTGTATGACGTGTTTCTTTAAAAATCTGTTTCACTTTATAGTCTTCTTAAATCAAAGGAAAACGCTGATAGTCAGCAATTAATTAAGATCACTTTGACTAGTTCCATCATGATGTCAGACTTCAGGAAGCGCACTGGAATAATAGCGATAGTGGAACAGTAATGCGCTGCAGTGCCGTCTATGTTCAGCACTCCGCCCCTCGTGCAACACTTCTGTGTGTTTGCAGTTCAATGCAAAGCTGCTGTTTTCTTTATCTTTTAATTTTTATTGTTTATTTTGTAAGTTACGATATGTTTTGAAGGGAATTAGTAGCATAGCACGACAAAATCAAATTTAATTCTTGTTTGAAATCTTCACGTTGTGGATTTCTTGGTCACTCCAAGATTAATGTCCAAAATAACGCACAGCAATGCTGGAGTTCGTTTATAACACTCCAGCATGGAAATCTGTACATCTCACATATTTCTGCACGACGCATGGTCAAAAACGGATTCAGCCTACCTTGCTAGAGTAGGGTCCGGGAATGAGTAGTTTTAATGCCTGTCTCTTCAGCTCCACCAGTCGAGCGTTGCAGTTCTCGCACCAGATGCCCCGATCAGAACCAGGTGAGCTCCCGCTACCCGAGGCTGGAGAGCCAGTGCCGAACCCTGGAGATCCGCCTAAAGAACCGGGCGAACCGGTGTTGATTCCAGGCGATATAGTAACAGGTGAGCCCGAGAAAGAGCCCGGGGATGATATTCCAGATCCAGGGGAAGGGGTTCCCGAGGACCCGGGCATGGAGCCCGCGCCTTCAGGGACCGGGCGACTGGCGCTCCGGGACTCCTCATAAGCCTTTCGGTACCAGGTTTCAGGAGAGAATGATGGTGACTTCGTAGGGGATGAATCGGTCATCTGCAAGAAATTATAGTTAAGGATGAAAAGCAATGATTGAAACATTAATGTCTTGGTTACATAGATGGTAAATGTGAAAAAAGTGTGCAAAGTGGTCTATTATTTTGCATATTGAGTTTGACATTAAAGATTTCTTCACTTTAAGATAATTACCCTGAATACGTAAATATGCATATATGAATACATAACTTTACATAAAATAGCTATAATAAACATAATAAATCTTACCCCATATTTTCTACTCCTGGTGCCAGATCTGTCTTTATTCCCTGTTAGAGAGGTCATGATGAAGCCTGATAGAGAGGGACTGATGAAATAACTATGCTCCCTGTTACATCCGCAAACAAAATATCCAAAAATCAATCTCTGGTCAGTTCAGTAGCCCAGTCTCAGCGACTAGTAACATGCAAAATTCTATCCATCTTCCACAGTGGAATATGAATAACAGATGGTCCAATTTTGAAATGTCCAACAGTGGATAATCCAATTCTTTCTTATGCACCCTGATATTCTGAATCCATGTGCAGTGCTTTAGATTTTAAAGCATCCCAGCACAAGCTCATTTTCCCATGCATATGGAGTTATGTGAAGCGCAGGCTGACAGTAGATCAGGCTGTTGGGGGACTGATCTCTGCGCTGCTCTCACTCCAGAGGAGCGCACACATCTGTCTCTGGGTAGATTGGCCACGCCCCCTCCGCACCTCTCAACGAATAGCATGTCCGAGATCTAGACTGACATGTGGGAGTGTACTGTTGTCCACACGCTAAACTACACTACTAGTTTCTTTATTAAAAGTAAATTTCGATTTTATTGTCGAGAATTATATAACTGTTGTTCTGTTAGCAAAAATGGTATTGAACTAAATATCAACTATATGTTTATCTACGTATTTTTATTCATATGTGCAGATTTATAATCAATAATAATGACAACATAAGCCTAATCTAATTTATGTGGTTACTCAAAAACGTGTATAAACTACATAAATGTAAAAACGCTATTTTTAATTATGACCATTTACGATTTTAAAACGCGAATCAGTCATAAACTCAATACAACGAATATGATTAAACTGTTTTGGAGCATACTATTAGCAACATAAAAAAAATAATTTATCTAAAATGTAATATTATGATATTTTAAATAATATCATGATATTAAAATATAAAGAGTTCCAGGTCAATGCTCAATTGCTAAAAAATCTTCTACGGCTTACACTGCTCTAAACATGTCATTTAAACCTCTGAAGTTATTATGAAACCAACAACAAACATTTGCAATATAATTTTGCAATATTTGGCAGTATTTCTTAATTTACCAAACCCTGTTGAATTGGCATGAATACACATGGTCAATATTGTTTTGATTGTATTGTTAGTAGGAATTTGAAGTGAAATTTTGTAAGCATGGGAGAGTAGCGCCACCTACTGCTCACACAACTAAAATAAACACACCCAACTATAACCCATAGCTTTATTCGAGACAGTAAGAATAAACAAGTAAGAAATTAACAAACGACCATCAGTTTTTAGTAAAATGAAACAGTAATGCTTTATCTTACATACTTAAGATAAAGATACACCTATAGCACCTAAGATATAACCTTACCATAAACAAAAAGAAAACTGTCATAAACCTAAAAGATCAATATTTACCAGATTATTTGTTAATCTATTTTTGGACCACTGAATCCTCACCTTTACTTAATGATACATAAAAAGCACATACAAACAGGAAAGGCTGAGATGGTTATTGTAACCTTTTCCAGTTTTTACAATATTCTTCACAATACTTAATGAACAATTTTGGGTTTCTCAGATTACATGAAAAAAATATTTAGTTGCACACTATTCTCTGAGAGTTATGCATTTCATTGTTGTGTCAGGTATGTAGATAAAGTAAACTCAGAAAAACAATTCTAACTATAGTGTTCAATTGTAATAAAATGAATAGAATTTCAAATGCCACCAACATGCAACTTCCTTTCTGTAAAGTCTGTCATAAATCATGTGCTTCTCTGGTCAGTTCACAGGGGGTCAGTTCGGTTCCCGGTATCTCCCCTACACACACGCACTCACGGAGCACAGGTTAATTCTGAAAAAAATGAGCTGCAAGAATATGCCACCCCTTCACAAAATCTGTGTATCTGACTCTGCTAATGAAACTGAAAGAAGAAAGACACCACACACTGACTTTATAATGAAGCTCTCAGACACACAACTGGCCTTAGAAACCTGATCATTAATAAGGAGAATGATTCATCAGTCTATAATACACGGTCTCAGTCTTGCACACATTCCCCACTTTAAAGCATGTTTGAATAATTATTAATAGGGTAACATATCATCATATTGTGTAATCTTGCCAAATTATATAATAAGAAATTAGTATTTGGGCATTATGAACACCATTAATGATGTATATCATGGGTAAAGAATCAAAATAACATGTACAGTATATTATTTATTATGGTAACTGATGATTTCCTTTACGATACCTTGATCCTAACTCTATAAAACTACTTATATATTCAATCTATTCATGCCGTCAGCCATCATCGAGTGTCATCAAAGGTCATCATGCTCACAAAGTCCTTGTAGAGAATGACATTCTTATCAGGATCAACAGCTGCAGACAGCATTTCATCTATCTCTTCCTGTGTGAAGGACTCTCCTTCAGAAGACAGAGAAATTAAGAAACTTCACTTGACGTCTTTGTGGGTTCCTTGCATTGTTAAAGTTTGTGACAAATGCATTGGACATCGATTTCAAAAAATCAGAAGCCTATCCTAAAATACAAACCACTACTTTCAAAAGTCATACATTGACATACCTTCTTGTGTTAAATATTTGGTCAGTTCCTCTGGTTCCAAGTGGCCATTTTTCTGTGGATCTAACACCTTTAAAAGAGATAACAATACCATTACATTAATTCATTCTATTGGTCCAAGGTCTTCATCTTTTATATCCAGTTAAAAGTTTTTGAAGTTATTCAAACAACAAAAGAACAATAACAAAAATGTTTAAGTGTCAGAGCAGTAGGCACCTTAAAGGCCTGAAGGAGCAGGTCTTCTGTAATAGGACGGAACCTGCAATAAAAAGGAGAACATCTAAAATTGTCACCACTACAGGACTTTAAAGCAAAAACGTGTAAAGTGGTTCATCTATTGTATGTTTCATAGTTGAAAAAACTTCACTGATTTTTTGGGCATATCTGATCTTGTCCCTTGCATGTTTTCAGGTGTACAATTGGAAATAATAATTGTAAATTGATTTTTAGATTCACACTAACAAAAGTGTGGTGGTCAGTGTTATTTTAGAATAATTTTTATATAAATTATTTATAATATTTAGAATTTTTGAATTATAATTTTTGTTTTTGTTTTAAATTAATTTATATATATATATATATATATATATATATATATATATATATATATTATTTAGCCTCAATGTATTTTTTACTTAAAATTAGTTTTTTTATTTAGTTTATTTACTATCAACTTTTTTTTAAGTTTAAGTTTTTTTTTTTCTTTCCTAATACTTATTTCAGTTTCAGCTTTATTTCAATTACCAAAACAATTTTAGTATTTTTTGTGAACAATAACAACACTATATGTGAAAGTTGACTTTTGGAAAAAAAATTATTGCATATGTATATACATCAGAAATCCCTGAGATGACATGAAGGTTATTTTTGAAATCATTTACATTTTAAATAGAAAAAGGGCCATATTGGACAACACCATTTAGACACAGAAAGTCAATTAAAAACAATCTGTTTTGGCATGGATATCTAATTATTTATAATTGTGCCTTACTTGTGCTCAAGCAGGATCTTAGTCATAGTTGGAAGAAACTTCTCATAGCGCACAAACCCAGCGGGCTCTTCATCTTCTAGCTGCAGAAACAGTTACACATCATAATTCATTATCCACCCAGCCTGAAAGAGTTAATATCTAAATGGACAAAATGTAAAAACAAACCACAGACCTCAGCAATGATATCATGTAATTCAGCTTCCGATGGAAAACAGCCAAGTGAGAGGATAATGGTGCCTATTTCTCTTTTACAATGAAACATATCAGGGTTAAACTGATAAATCACCTTCATATGGAAAACATAAGCATCCGTCAGAGAGCAAATCTGAAGATAATAAACTACTTAAGTACGAAAGAAAGCAAGTTTGAAAACAATGAAATGTTACCTGACATCAACAGTCTTGTTGCATTCGTGATCAAACACGTCAAATGCATTACTTATCCTTTTCTGAGTTTCTGTTATAATGGATTCTAACAAAAGTATTTCAGCAAATTTTACAAAACAAAGCGATTTTACTAGTCTCAAGAAAAAGTTATAGGCCACGAATTGCAGTTTATGTAAAATTATGTTTTCTTACAAGCTACTTTTATTTCCTCTTGTGGCATTAAATAATACAATGATACTAAATTCTTGACTTAGTGATGTTTAATATTATGCTACTGTTCATAACATAACATTTTTACATAAATAGCATATAGCCTTTAATTTAAAAAAAGGAAATTCAAAAAACGGTTTATACTGTTAAATATACGGCACATTAATATATGCTTTTATGGGCTCTTGTCTCATTAAACAGTAAAATGATACTACAATAGCAAAATTTTATATTATACTAAACACTTTTAGAAAAGTCATTTATTTTGTCTAATATTTGCCTAAACTGTACTGTATTGATTTACTTACTTTTCTGCAAAGTAACAGTAATTGTTTTGAAAGTGTTTTGCCAAACAAATTTCTCTAAAATGTATATAAATTTAAGCTAGCCTTTAAAAGGCTATATTCAAATAAATCTAATCTTTTTGTATTCTATTTTCTTTTCATTTATTATACAATTATAAACAAGAACTCTAACACTAACATGCTCTATTCTTTTTCTATTCTATCTGTTTCCTTTTAATTTATTATATTATTTAAAAGCACATGCTACATGTACTGTTATAGCACTTCTATATCATTGCTATTTTGTTGTATTTTAATTGCTTCCATTGTCTTCATTTGTAAGTCGCTTTGGATAAAAGCGTTTGCTAAATGACTAAATGTAAATGTAAATGTAATCTAAAAAAAAAATAAAAAAAAAAAAAAAAATACAGTTTTGCTATTTATGTAGAATGATTTTAGGATTCTGCAATATTAAATCAAAAAAGTAATATTTAATATTTTTATATGTATTATTATTACTATTTGAATTATCAGTAATGTATATTCAAAACTGGTTATTATAATTTTCTGAACATATAATCAACTGAATACCGATATTTTCTCTTTTGCATATTTAATAGCTATAGTGATGTTTACGGTAGTTTGCTCATGTATGATGTGTATTACGGTAGATTATACAAGGCTTAACTAGCCTCTTTCTGCTCCGACTGCTGCCCGTCAGTGACCGCGTCGAGCGTCTCCGGATAGTCCGCTCATAACCTGCTCTTCCTGTTCATATTTCATACTTCATACATCTGAGGGTATAACATCTAAAGACAAAGGATCGAAACGGCAAGATGAGCTCGCTGAATGTGAAGAAGCTGAAAGTGAACGAGCTGAAGGACGAGCTGAAGAAGAGGAGTCTGAGTGATAAAGGGCTGAAGGCTGAGCTGATGGCGCGTCTGCAGGCCGCTCTGGATCAGGACGCGCTGTCCACCAACGGAGCTGAGGGACAGTACGAGGATGGAGACGGCCACGGTTACATGGGCGAGGAAGACCGTGAGGAAGATCTGGTTGAAGAGAGCATGGAGGCTGAGGAGGAGGAGGAGGAGGAGGGCGATAACGCGGAGGCTGAGGAGCAGCAGGATGATGACATGGGGGAGGAGGAGGAGGAGGACGCCGGGGTAGAGATGGATAAGTCAGATGATGAAGATGAAGATGTCCTGCTCAAAGAAGATGATGAAGAGATGGAGAAATTTGATGAGGATGGTGTGGCTCTCGACATGGGCCCTGGCGAGGGTGAGATTACGCGATGAAGCTTATGCGATTCATATTTTATATATTTGGGCTGCCATAATAATTCATTCTGACAGCAGAGAGCACAGGATTTGGAGCTGGTGCCTTGGTGTCCCATTTGTGCTTCTTTGACTTACTACTGATGCAATTAACAGAATACTAAACTTATTCACATTACAGACATTTTATTTAATAGATTTAACTGATGCTAAATAAATAAATATAAAGACAATTATTTTTTCATTTGAATGTATTTGATTTGTTTAATTGTTATCTTAAAAAGGTTATTTATTATTATTATTAGTAGTAGTAGTAGTATTGTATCTCAAACTTTGATATAAAATTTCCTAATTTATTGGCTACAAATTAAAATCTACTATTTCTATATTTATGGTCAGCTATACTATTTCTAGCTTTTTTGCTAGACATTTTTCACTTCAGGAGGGGATGCCATTTGTAAGGGCGTTCCAAACGAAAGTGAAAAACTGAATCTCCATTAGATTTACCTCTATAAAGTGTTTAATTAATTAATTAATTACTAAATAAGTGTTTAATTGATTCATTTTTATTCAGCCCTATTTTTTATTTATAATTTATTTTTATTTTATTTATTTATTTATTCCTCACTAATAATGTCTCAAACTTTGATATACTATTTGTAGGGGTGTAACGGTTCACAAAATTCACGGTTCGGTTCGATACGATACACTGATGTCACGGTTCGGTTCGGTTCGGTTCGGTACGTTTTAGATACAGCAAAATGTAAAAACATCTCAACTTTTCAGAATGCTGCAAGCGCACCGCGGGTCATGTGACAAGAACCAACCAATCAGCTTCATCCTTTCCCGTAACAACGTTGAAAACTCAGCCAAGATGAAGGAACAGCTGATCACAGTTGTATATGGATTGCAATTTTGAAATAAATTTAGTAGCAGAGCTACTGCAAGCGATTTTTAGAGCTTGCAAATCCATTTATCATTCGCTGAAATTTCCGCGTCTCATGGAGAGAGCACGTCATTGTTGCTTAGCAAAGACAGACGCCTCATGAGCGCTTCTGCCCGAGCGCTTTGGAAAGGAGGAGAAAGACGCGCTTAGCGTTTTCCACGCGTTTTTAGGCGCGATATGTGAACGGCCCCTAAGGCGCTCGCTCACTCAGCACGCGCTGAAGGCTCGTTGCAAAATGTCTAATGCATTTAACAGACCAGAAATATAAGATCCTAAAATAACCAACAGGTCTGGTGTGGGTGCACTTTGGATTCCCTGTAAGCTATAATACCGGTGTCTAAATGCTGCAGGGATAGTTTGTTGCGTGCTTGTTTCTCATTTTTTTCGTCTTTTCCCAGATACTGACACAATAAGGTGATGTCAGCGTAAATGAGTTGACATGTTTCAAGTATTCCCGCTGGGGTTTTTTTTTTTTTTTTTTTTTTTTTGTATTCCCGCTGGTGTACCCTGTCATGTTGCAGATGCGACATACCGTTGTTTTTTTATCCACCACTCTCTTGCCATCACCATTATAGCTTAAAGGGAATCCAAAGTGCACCCAAACACCAGACCTGTTGGTTACTGGAGGATCTTCTTTTTTCTGGTATGTTAAACACATTGGTCATTTTGCAACGAGCCTTCAGCGCGTACTGAGTGAGCGAGCGCCTGACAGAGTAGTACCCTAACATAAACATATAAGATGGTGTTTTTTTCTTCTTCGGGAGTGTCAGGGGCGTTGCCTGTTACGTCGTTTGGGTTATTGGGCTACCTTGTTGAATGCATATCATATTTCTCTTTTTTTTTTTTTTTTTTTTTTTTTTTTTTAATATAATGAATTAGTCCAACGAACCGTTCGGTATACATAATGCGTACCGCGTACCGAACCGAAAGCGTCGTACCGAACGGTTCAATACGAATACGCGTATCGTTACACCCCTAACTATTTGCATACTTATTGGCAAAATATTTAAGCATGTAGATAAAAAGCTTGTGTAGATGTTATACAGTATATCAAATTAAACAAGAAAATCAGCTGTTTCAGAAGCCACTAGTCTTGTTCTATCACAATTTGCATAAAACATTTTATTTTCACTTCACCAGATACTGATTGAAATCCAATGACGTAAAAATTTAAAATTCTGAAATGTTCAGGCACGAATAGGACAGTTTCCTGAGAATGACCCTTGATAGTGTACGTTGGTTCTCGGGATCCACGAACCTCGAAAATTGCTTAAGAAATTATCGTTTTTTGAGTGATGTATGGCAGTTTGCATATTCCTGTTTTTCATGCACAAGTTGCATTCATAGGGAAAGAGGTGCTTGTGCCCATCACCAAATGTGCCTTCATTATTTGCACACACTGTTACACCTTTCTTCAAGATGCATGCAATGTGAATCTGAAAATGTGTGTTACTTAGCTCAAAATCTCAAAATCTTGGCAACAACCTTTTGTTTGTACCTATACAAGTACTGCAGTGTACAAACCACACTGTAAGGCATTGCTCCTTTATCTAAAACATGTGAATTTATAATTAAGTACACCTTTCTTTTAAAATACTGGTCACTGCGCAACTAAAATAACTAGAAATCCTCCAGTAATTATGTGGACCATCATGTTACATCATGATGGGTCCTGCAGGGAGGTACGCCTCCTTATGTTTTATTGTTTTATTTCCAAAGGGGATGCGGACAAAGACAAGAATGATGAACAGAAGAATAAGAAGGGTGTAAAGAGACGCCGAGATGAACATGGAAGGGGCTACTTTGAATTTATTGAAGAAAGCAAATACAGCCGGTAAGAAATGTGCAGTCGGCCTCTGGTACTCCTGATGTTCCGCTGCACCTTAAAGATTTATGAGCAGTTTTGGCAGTAAAGAGCCAAATCTGACATGCTGTTCCTCATCAGTGCAAAGAAACACACATTTTTACTGACTGTCTTTCGTGACTTTACATCTATAAAAAGGGCATCTCTGTTATGGTATCTCTCTGTCCGTGGTATTTTACTTTAAGAATCTTGCTTCTAGGCCAAAGCTTGGACTGTTAAAGGAAGAAAAGTGTTTATCTGAGAATATCGCAAGGGTATTGATGCAGTTCCAGAAATTTCACTTCCTTTTCTGTTCATATTTTCATATTCTGTATCAGATATGTTCTTTAGAAATTATGACTAAAGTAATCTGGTGTAATATTTTTATGTGTCTTTTCATGATGTTTATTTGAATTTAAATATGTATTCAATTAATTATCAATGATGTGTTGTATTCCCAGGTACTGTACATAACCACTAATATATAATATATACCAATATATATATATATATATATATATATATATATATATATATATATGATCAAAACGATTTTCAATAGATTTTCATTGTGAAATAATAATCTTTAATAATCTAAAAGTCTCAATCTTTCAGAAGACAAGTGTTTTAACTTTAAATTATTAAAAAATTCAAATAAAAAATTAAATAAATTAAATATATATGTATGTGGTCACATTTTCAGCTTTTAAACAAATAGTAACTTCTGATTTTATTTAATAGTTTATTAGAAAATATTTAATATAAATAATTAGAAGTATTGTAAAAAGTGGAGTGTTTAACCAATGTTTCACACCTGTATATTTTCTCAGTTGGAACACATTTTAATTCCAAGAGGAACTCAGTGGGATCTTATAAAGGCACTGAACTGAATTTGATTCCATTTCATAGTTGTTTTTTGATGGTTCCCTCAGGACAAGGTCTCCCCAGCCTCCACTGGAGGAAGAGGACGAAGAGTTTGATGACACAACTGTATGTTTGGACACCTGTACGTATGATAATCTCATACAAATACCGTTCAAATATCGACCAAATAGAAAATGCTGAATTTTTCATAGCATAACATGCAGAATAAATTTCTGTAAAGTGTAAAGGTTCAGTGAGCTTATTAAAGTAGTAAGTCTGTAGCTTCAAAAATAATGCATTTTTCGCTGATTTTCCTCAGACAACTGTGACCTGCACTTCAAGGTGTCCCGGGATCGGTATAGCGCCTCTTCTCTCACCATGGAGAGCTTTGCATACCTGTGGGCCGGGGGACGAGCATCTTATGGTGTGGCAAAAGGCAAAGCTTGCTTTGAAATGAAGGTGAGAGCATTGCTTTTTCATGGTTTCTTTTCATAGTTGCCCTTTCATGCCCTCAGCCTTATTCTTGCATATCTTTGCACCAGATTATTGAGAAGATTCCTGTAAAACACATTTCCAGTAAAGGAATTGAGATTCATGATGTCCTGGTGGGTTGGTCACTGGCAAACAGCTGTCTTTTACTTGGTGAGGGTCTTTGATTTTTTTTGAGGAATCTATTGGAGTTGATCTAATAAAATAATTTGTAATTTAATAAAAAATAATTTAATTTATATAATGAAACATAATTTGCATGTTTCTTGGCATTATATATTCACAGGGGAGGAAGTGCACTCATATGGCTTTTCATCTAAGGCCAAGAAAACCAGCAACGGTTTGACGGAGGACTTTGGGGAGGCTTTTGATGAGAATGATGTTGTCGGCTGCTTTATTGTAAGGATTCTTCATCCACAGCTACCGTATTTTTCGGACAATAAGTTGCACCTGAGTATAAGTCGCATCAGTCCAAAAGTAGGTCATGATGAGGAAAAAAACATATATAAGTTGCACTGGACTTTAAGTCACATTTATTTGGAACCAAGAACCAAGAGTTCACATTACCGTCTACAGCCGCGAGAGGGCGCTCTGTGTTTTCAGTGTAGACTACAGGAGCACTGAGCATCATTAGAGCGCCCTCTCACGGTTATAGACGGTAATGTGAACTCTTGGTTCATTTCTCTTGGTTCATGTCAAATTAATTTTGATAAATAAGTCGCACCTGACTATAAATCGCAGGACCAGCCAAACTACGAAAAAAGTGTGATTTATATTCCGGAAAATACGGTAGTTTAAAATCTCTATGCAATTACACATTTTGACCACTAAGTGGTGCCACGTATTCATACTCTTCAGATTTTTTTTTTTTTTGTTTGTTTTTTTTTAATAAATTAGTATTTTTTTATTCTATTCTGAATGGCAGTAAAGACATTTAAAATGTAACAAAAAAAATATTTCAAATAAATGCTGTTCTATTGCACTTCCTATTGGTCAAAGAAACGTAAAAAATCTATAATGGTTTACACTGTTTTCAACATTTATAACAAAAAAATGTTTCTTGAGCAGCAAATCAGCATATTAGATCGATTTCTGATGGATTTTGTGACACTGAAGACTGGACTTACAGGAATAAATTACATTTTAAAATAGAATATATATATATATATATATATATATATATATATTTGTACATATTAGTGTGTGTGTGTGTGTGTGTGTAAATAAACCAAATTTAACACATAATTAATTGTCAACATTGTGAAATGAAATGTTTTCTTTTTTTTTCTTTTTTTTTAGCAAGAGGTGTGTGACGTATATCATGTGTATATCAGGTCTATATACAGTATATCATGGTTGCTGTGTTTTTTGGCAGAACTTTGATGGTGAAGAAGTGGAAATTTCCTACTCCAAGAATGGCCAGGATCTGGGAACAGCTTTCAGAGTTAGTAAGGATGAGCTGGAAGGAAAGCAGTTCTTCCCTCACGTCCTCTGCCACAACTGTGCGGTCGAGTTCAACTTCGGCCAATGTGAAAACCCGTTTTTCCCCCAACCTGAAGGCTTTACGCTCCTGCAGCAGATCAATGTTTGCGATCGCATCAGAGGACCAAAGGGCCCCGAAACCAAAGAGGACTGTGAGGTTAGTTTTATAGCCAAGCAATACTTTTTTCTTTCTCTCATGTCATCATTCAAAAGCCTTCTGTAAATCCTCCCAGGTCATTGTCATGGTTGGACTGCCTGGATCTGGAAAAACGGAATGGGTTACAAAGCACACACAAGCCAATCCTGGAAAATACAACATTCTTGGAACAAACACAATCATAGAGAAAATGATGGTGAGTGCTGACACAAGAAAACAGTTTAAGATGATATAAACATCCTATTCAGTGTTATTTTTCTGTTGAAATGCAGATTTCCAGTTTGAAGCGACAGATGAAGGATGTCACAAAGCTCTCGGCGATATCTCAGCGTGCTCCCCTCTTCCTCGGGAAATTCATCGAGATCGCTGCACGTAAAAAACGCAACTACATTCTTGACCAGGTGACTAAATATAATCTAGAGTTTACAAATGCTCATCAAAATCACAGCATATACCAATCTCTCTCTCTCTCTCTTATTACATTTATTTTTCATTTTACATGTTCAGTGCATTATCATTATACCATCTGATGGAAATACTGACCAAAATACTCTCCGTTTAGACTAACATATCAGCGCCAGCCCAAAGAAGGAAAATGTGCCTGTTTGCCGGTTTCCAGCGTAAAGCAGTGGTAGTCTGTCCGACAGATGAGGAATATATACAGAGAACTCAGAAAAAAGCAGAAACAGACGGCAAAGATGTACCTGAACATGCAGTCCTAAAAATGAAGGGTAAAATCCTTTTCTTAAGCCATACTTGATCTGAGATGTGTGCAACAGTGTTATTTTAGTATTACTTACATACTATTATGGTGTTTACAAATTTTTTATAAGCTATAGTAAGTTTTTTTGTCATGTGCCATATATATATATATATATATATATATATATATATATATATATATAGAGAGAGAGAGAGAGAGAGAGAGAGAGAGAGAGAGAGAGAGAGAGAGAAATTATTTCAGTTTTTCAGAACTTTTAGTAATTTTAGTAATTTTTGTTTTATTCCAGTATTTTTTTCTTTAATTTTTATATTCAATTCATTTAGATTTTAGTTATATTAATTTTAGTACTTCAAAACTTATTTTATTGCAGTTAGAAGCCAGGACAAAGTTGTTGTTGTTTTTTTTTTTTCAATTTTTTTTTTTAATTTTATTTATTTATTTTTAGCAATTTTAGTATTTAAAAAATTCAGTTGCAAAGGCAATATTTCTGTTTTAATTTTTATGTTATCTACTTTAGTTTAAGTTTTATACATTTTTCATCTAATATTTTAGTTTATTATTTTGTTTTATTTCATTTTTATCTTAAATTTATTTTTATTTCATATTCAGTTACTTCAGTTTAAATGGATTATCTTTCCTTACTTCACAAAGCAAATTTTTAATTTCATTTTATTTTAATCCAATATGGTTTAGGTTATTATTGTGTAGTTTATTTTCTAAAAGCATTATTCCTAGAAGTATTTTATTTTTATTTTACTTTATTTTATTTTACAAGTTTAACAATTTTAGCTATACTTTTAATTTTAGTTAACAATATAAACACTGTTGTGCAATTCACAAAACTCCCTAAATGCCACACTATAATGTTTTGCAGGATTATACACGCTGCCTGTAGAGGGTCAGTGCTTCAGTGAAGTGCTTTATGTCGAGCTGCAGAAGGAAGAAGCTACCAAACTTCTTGAACAGTACAAAGAGGAGAGCAAAAAGTCCCTTCCTCCCGAGAAGAAGCCCAACCAGGGAGGTGTTCAACCAAAGAGGGGAGGCGCTCGGGGACGAGGAGGCAAATATCTGTTCAACCATGGAGGAGGACCGGGTCAGAGGGGAGGACGAGGAGGCAACTTTCAAAACCGAGGCAACTTTAGGGGTGGTACGCCGTTCCAGATGAACTAAATATTTATTTTTATTCATTATATACATATTTGTATAGAGGAACATTAAAGACATCATAACGCAGCACTTCCAGAATGTGACATACTTTAGAGTGAATCAAAATATTGAGCATGAAATCATGTATAAATGATTCGGGTTGTCTGACAGTGCCTGGACCTCGTGGTGGGTTCAGCAGACCACCTAGAGGCTTCCTTCCTCCCCCTGCCTTCCGAGGAGGCTTCAGCCGGGGCAGTTTCAACCGTGGCGGTGTGATGCCAAACAGAAGAGGCGCCCCCAGGCCGGGAGCTGGACGTGGCAACATGGTAAACATGGGCAACAGGGGAGGAGCCATGAACAGGGGCAACATGGGACGAGGGGGAGGGGCTAACCGGGGCAACTTCAACCAGGTGAGAGATGCGAATCACTTTAAGTTGGAAATGAACATTTAGTTGTCGTTGTAAATCTTCAAATATTAAAAACAATAAAATTTGTGACCCAAATGTGAACCAGGAATGATAAATCTGATGTTTCCTTAGAAATTCAGGGGCCGAGGGGGAAATAATCGAGGTTTTAAAAATGGAAACTTTAGCATGAACAAAGCACAAGCTTTCAACCAGAGCTGGCAACAAGGGGTAAGTCCTCATGTAAATATGTAATAAGGTATAAATATGCTGCATAATTGATTTATATATGATTTATCAGGGCTTGAAAACAAAAAGAACATTCAATCGGTTCACTCCAAGCAGAATCGATATCTGTTCCTGCGATATTTGCGGTATTGTAAAAAAAAAACTAAAAAAACTAAAAAAACCAAGGACGAAATATTGCGTTTTGAAAGTGAAAAAAAAAAAAACTAAACTTGCGGCATTGCATTTTATTAGCCCTATTACTTTACGAAATAATGAAGGCTAAGATGCCTGTAGTCTAAAGCAAAATGTTTACAAACATTATAAAAACGGCTATTAGTTTCTCTCAAAAACAAACCAAGTTTAGGCTATAAAAACGTAAATCCAAAAACAAATTAATTTAAGCTCAAGCTGATGCCTGGATCTCTCATGCGGCTCGAATCCAATGTTTCCATGTTCCCGGCGTATCTGGATGCTAAAATATTATTTATTATATAGTGTTTGTACTTTTATTTACATAAAATATCATCCTTCAAATCGGCTTTATCAGCACAGTGAGGCGCTGTCACTGTGAACGCAACATGTTGTAGCTACAACGGAGCAATTTAACTTTTTGTTTCTTTAACTCTGTTTTATTTTGTTAATGTACAGGCTTTAATAAAGCAAAATGAACTTGTGTCAGCGCGATGATCATACCAAAGCTGGCTAATTATATAGAAGCAAGACATTATTCAAAGCTGTCAGCTTTTGCAAAATAAAGAAAACTTCTCTCTGCAGTTTCGTTTTCCTTTCCGAAAACTTTGGAATGTGTCACAATGAACCGCAAATTAGTACACTTTTTCTTTCGTTTCGTTAATCTGTCATTATGAGTTAAATTAATTTTAGTTTCTGTTTCTGGTTCTGTTCCTGTCAAAATTTCGTTCGTGTCCGGTTTTTGTTTTCGTTCCTTGAACTGGTTCAGAGCCCTGTGATTTATGAAAGAATATATATATATTTTAAAATTTGCAAACACTATTAATGGTCCTAAAAAAATTATTCAGGTTTCATTCTTTAATTCTTTGTCTTCATTTTTTTGTATCATTGTCTTCATCAGTTCTGGAATCAGAAGCCATGGAGTCAACAGTACCATCCTGGATATTACTGAACAATAGCTGTGATGGACTGATATCATATAAAGAACATCAGCTTTACTTCCGAAGTCAAACGTTCATTTGATCTACTGTCATTTTGTTTTTGTACAGATTTTAATAGGACATTCCATACTGGGAGCTTTCAGAGCTTTACAAGTGACCTGTTACAGGTTTTTAATGTAATATTTTAGTTTGTCTTTGACCGCAGGTTTGTATGACAACGCGGTTTAATTCAGGAATCTCAGTATAACTTCAGGGTGGGATGTTTGTATTCAGGGTTCTGGATTTTATTTATAATTAGACTCGTGTGAATCTTTGTGTAGCAGTATAGCTCTGTAATATAAGAATAGTATTGTTGAAGCACTTTGCAGTTATATGAAGAATATTTGTCCTGCTGCAATAATATTTATAGTTAAAAGAACATGAAACATGTATAAACTAAGATATTTAATTTAGAGGGAAGAATTTTGCAGACAGTACATTTAAAAAAAAAAGGAATTGAAATGACTGGAAATGTCAACTGTACTTACAAAATAATTGTGTGTTTCTTGAAAAATCTCTTCAGTCCACTGGAAAGCAGTCCATAGCCTGTACTAAAATGAAGTAGGTGTTAGACAGTCTGTAATTGTAAGTCAAAATCTGCCCAGTGTAGAAAAGCAAAGCCTGTTCTTGCACTTGTCATTGGAAACACAGCAGTCCAGTTCTACAGGTGTTTTTTTTTTAAGTTTTTTTTTATATATAAGGAGCAGTAAACATAATTTTTTATTATTTACCACTAAAAAAATATAAATAAAAACAAATGCAGGTTTCAGGGTATTATTATATCTTGAATTTATTTTATGAGTGCATCAAAAGCTTTTTTCCAGCTGTATTTCTCAGAAATTGAATGTATTATTTTATTTACTTATTTTATTTTGAAATGTGGCTTACTGCTCCTTAAAGATTTTTACTTAATTTAAGTTGAACTTCATAATAAATTTGTTCTTTTTGTATTTATTTATTTTTAATATTTATCTGCATCTTTAATATAACCTTAGATGTGACCCCAATTTTTGTAGACCTGTAGAAAATTGTAGTTTGCTTTAAAAATATAGCAATTATATAATTCTGGTGATTATACATTTATTTCATAATAGTTTTGTCTTTATAGTAAAGCTCTAAAAAGGATGCCAGGATGCTATTATGGACTGTCATCAATAGACTGACTTTATAATGCTTTAACGGAAAAATATGTTATTATTGTAACTGCGATAAAATGCAAACATTAACACAATTATAACACATTTGAAGGTTTCATTCTCTTATCTATAATTCCCACAGCAAATGCTTTTGCCTAACCATTCAATTTATCCAAAAGGTTAATTACTTGTTCTCTAGTTACTGAAATATGCATCTATATTGTTTTTCTTTTTCTTTGAGAATTGCAGATAATCTCACGTGTCAGTATTGTTAAGATGTCCTCTATGTTTCCAGACAAATATGATGTAATGACAAATATGTTTTACCTAATGTTGGCTAAAGAAATGGAAGATATTGGGAACATATTATTTTATTACTTTAAAAGTATTGCTGTTTTGTACTTGAAAATGATTAATGGCATGTGTTGTAGGAAATGAAGGTGACTTTTAATTGAAGCTTGTTTTGATGTTGTATTTGTTCATGTTTAAGGTATTTGATCAGGTAACAAATATAGTATTTAAATTAGAACACTTTGTAATATAGACTTTTTTCCTTCTTTTATACCTTGCAATGTTTTTTATTTTATTTGACCTTAATCAAATAAAAAGAAAAAGACAAAATGAGTAACGTATTCCATGCATTCGCTTGGAAATACATTGTTTTAAAATGCTAATACAGTTTAAAGATAATAACTGGTTTACATTTGCATATCTATCTTTCTATCTATTAGGCATATTAACTGTTATAAATAAACTGAAGCCAACAAATGAATAAGCAAAATTTCAGAAAGTATCCTATAAGCATGCATATCCACGCAGAAATATAACACTCAAGTCCGTCTGTGACTATTTAACTCTTTAACTATTTAAACTCTGCCAAATGAATGAGATGTAGTTACACTGAAATCGGATATTCAAGCTATTTGCTGAGTCGAGCACAACCCCTTTGAAAAGAAATTTCACATTTCATGCCTGTTTGTAAAATCTGCAACAGTATAATAATAATTAAAAAACATCCTTCAGTGTCCTATTAAGTCTTTAAATATTTTATATGTATTTATAAGTAGTTGTCTGTAATCAATTAGATATTGAACTTTTATTTTGAAACAAAACGATTGGAAATAACTCGCTTAGAGCCAGTGGGGGGAAAAGTGATAATAAAGGCAAATACACAAAATATAAACCTCCAGAGGGCGCAAGTCGGCCCAAAAAAAATACCAAACTCCATTAACACCCATGAAAATCTCAGGGCATAATATTTTTTCCTTATTTACACGATGTAAATTACATTAGTTTAAATCTATTAAATCAACGAATTTTGACCGAACATGCCAATTCAAATATGCAATAAACAATCTCTATAACATGGTTATAAAACGCCTAATCGGGTAATCGTAACTATTATGATTGGTCCATCCTATTAGCGCGGAGAAAAGTAACGTGTACCACGTGACAATGCGCCTACGTGATCCTTTAATATATATCTGATTTTTTTAACTTATTAAATACCTAAATGACAGAGACAATGAGTTTGATAAGAATTGAAGTGATAGCACAGAGTGAATATAAAAAAAAAAGATCATCGATTGCTCAGCGGTGCTTATTTTGGGTAAACTCACGCCCTTCTATCCTCGTAATATTTCTAGAGCCGAAAAACACATCCGCCGGCGGGAAGCAGGCGACTGGGCGTCAGGTTGCGGTGGGCTGGACTGGACGAGAGATGGCAGAAGGAAGTGACGGTTCAGGAAGTGAGTCAGGAGAGATGGATGTAGGTGGCGGGAGTTATGGAAATTGGAATACAGGTAGGACAAATAAGCGTAAAAAGAGCGTAAAATCAGATGGGGGTGATAGTGACGGGAGAGGAAATGTAACAGAAAGGAAGAGAGAGGATTTCAACATAATAATAAAACTTGCGCAAGAGGGGGCTTCATTTGGCGACTGGAATCCAATACAGCTAACTAAATCCATAAGTAAAGATATCGGGGAGGTAAGGAGTGCTAAAATATTGCGAGATGGATCATTATTAATTATATGTAAGGATGGAGAACAACAAGGAAAAGCAATTAAAATTAACAAAATAAATGGCAAGAAAGTGCATTGTTCACTGATGAATGACAGAAAATGGGTCAGAGGAGTAATCACAGGGATTCCGGTAAATGTAACAGCAGAGGATATTAAAGGAAATGTAACAAATGCAAAAGTGAGTGAAGCCAGACGTCTTAAAACAAACAGAAATGGGATTAGAAGTGATAGTCTTTCTGTACTAGTCACATTTGATGAGAAAAGACTCCCGGAAAAGATTCTTATTGGATATATGTGTTATGAAGTGAGGCCCTATGTTCCCCCACCTCTTAGATGTTTTAAATGTCAGAGGTTTGGACATGTAGCATCCGTGTGCAAGGGAAAGCAAACATGTGGTAGATGTGGTGGAAACCACGAGTATGGCAAATGTGCAGAGGGAACGAAGTTAAAGTGCTGTAATTGTGGAGGAGAACATAGCGCAGCTTACCGTGGTTGCGAGGTTAGTAAAAGAGCGGAAGAGGTGCAGCGAATCAAGACTATTCAGGGAATAAGCTACGCAGAGGCAGTGAGGAAGGTTTCAGGAGACGCGCAGGTGATAAGGCAAAGTGAAACTAGAAATCAAGACGTAGTAAAATGTGGAGGATGTAATAGGTTGAAGGAGGAAACTCTGATTGTGAACAAGAATGATTTTGTATTCTTTATGGCAGATGTAGTCAACTGTTCAGCACAGACAAAAAGCCGGAATGAGAGGATAAAGATTATTGTCAAATCAGCTGAGAAGTATCTTGATGTGAGAGGGCTGCTCTGGGAAACAGTTAAAGACATTCTTAATGAAGATAATCAGCCATCTCAGACATGTGTTGGATCATCTTAATGGTGTTAATTCTACTTCAGTGGAATGCAAGAAGCTTAATTTCAAATGGTCTAGAGTTTAAAAAGTATATTGATAAGTTGGAAGAGAAACCTGATGTTATTTGTATACAGGAGACATGGTTAAAATCACAGTTGGATTTTAGTATAAAGGGATATAATGCTGTTAGGAGAGATAGAGAATCTGGTAGAGGGGGAGGTGTGGTGACATTCATACAAAATGGAATGAGTTATAAGGTAATACGTATAAGCACAGAACATGAATCAATTACAGTTAAGGTATGGACTAATAAAGGTAATATTGACATAATTAATTATTATAATCCGTGTGGGGAAGTAAGTCTAGAATCACTAGAGGAGGTTGTAGGGGTATTAGATGATAATGTGATATTGTGTGGGGATTTCAATTCACATAGTTCACTTTGGGGCAGCAGTAAGACAGATTTAAATGGTTTAGTGGTTGAGGAATTTATAGATAATCACTGTTTGGTATGTATTAATAATGGGGAAGGAACACGATATAATAGCATGCAAAACACAGAGGCAGCACTTGATTTAACACTGGTGTCTAGTGAAATAGCAGGCTTAAGCACATGGAAGGTGATCAAATACACCACAATAGGAAGTGATCATTATCCTGTGGTAACGAAAATTGGCATGGAAGGTTATTATGAAAAGGGAAAGAAAATTCCTAGATGGAAATTGGGAGATGCTAACTGGGAAGTTTTCCAAAAGATTAGTGCTAGTAGATTTTGTAAACTTGAGGAGGAAAATCAGACAGATGTAAATATAATTAATAGTAAAATAGTTAAGGAGATTATTCAGTCTGCTGAGGAAACTATTCCTAAGAGTAATGGAACTAAACGGACTAAGAGTGTACCCTGGTGGAATGATAACTGTAGTAAAGCCATAAAGGCCAGGAATAAAGCATTTAGAGAGCTCAAGAAACTTCATTCTCAGGATGCATTGATCCAGTATAAAAGGGCCCAGGCATTAGTGAGGAGGACAATAAGAATACAAAAAAGAACCTTTTGGAGGAAATACTGTAACACTATTGGAAGGGAAGTACAGCTGTCTGATGTGTGGGGCATGATTAAAAGAATGGGGGGGATTAGAAGAAATTATGAAATACCAGTGTTGGTTACTGATAACAAATTGGCGGTCAATAATTTAGAAAAGGCAGAACTTCTTGCACAAACATTTGAAAGGGTTCATAGTTCATGTAATCTCACAGATGAGGCTAGGCAGTGTAGAGAAAGAATCATAATGGAGAATCCCAATATAACAGAGAAAAGGGAGATGACAGGAGAGTCGTTGGATCTACCGTTTAATATGTTTGAGTTAAGAAGAGCAATTATGGGTGCTCGTCAGACCACTCCAGGGAAAGATGGTGTATGCTATGGAATGCTGGGACACATGCCAGATAGTGCACTGGACAAGGTGTTGGGTTTGTTTAATAAAGTTTGGGATATTGGCCAACTTCCGTTAGATTGGAAACAAGCAATAATAGTGCCTATTCTAAAACCTGGAAAAGATCAGTCAGACCCTTCTAGTTATAGACCTATTGCATTAACGTCACACTTATGCAAAATTATGGAAAGAATGGTCACAGATCGTTTAACGTATTATTTAGAGAGTAAAGCTCTTCTGTATCCATATCAGAGTGGGTTTCGTAGGGGTAGGAATACAATGGACTCAGTATTGTGCTTAGAATCAGACATCAGGAAAGCACAGACTAACAAAGAAATATTGATAGCTGTGTTCTTTGATGTTGAAAAAGCATATGACATGCTCTGGAAGGAAGGATTACTTATTAAGTTGAAGTCATTGGGTATTGGAGGTAGAACATATAATTGGGTTATGAACTTTTTGTTTGACAGGGAAATTCAAGTAAGAGTTGGCTCAGAATATTCCAGTGTATATAAGGTGGAGAATGGCACTCCGCAAGGTAGTGTGTGCAGCCCACTGCTATTTAACATAATGATAAACGACATCTTCTCTCAGCTTGAACAAAGCGTAGGGAAATCCTTGTACGCAGATGATGGGGCTCTGTGGGTAAGAGGCCGTAATGTTTTGCACGTCAGTAAGAAAATGCAAACTGCAATAGTTGATGTGGAAAAATGGACAAATAAATGGGGATTCAAATTGTCTGTAGAAAAAACAAAGGTGATTTGCTTCTCAAGGAGGCATAAAGTCACGCCGATTTCCATGAAGTTGTATGAACAACCACTTGAGCTAGTTAAGACAGTCAGATTTCTTGGGGTTTGGTTTGATGAGAAGCTCACATGGAAAACTCACTTAGACAAAGTCAAGAACAAATGTAAAAAGGTCATAAATATACTTCGCTGTCTGTCAGGACAAGAGTGGGGAGCAAGTAGAAGAGCCCTACAGAATATATACTGGGCATTAATGAGGTCGGTTTTTGACTATGGCTGTATAGCGTACATGTCAGCAGCAGAATCAAATCTTAAGAAATTAGATGTTTTACAAGCTCAGGCTTTGAGAATTTGTAGTGGATCTTTTAAAACTTCTCCTGTATCAGCAATGCAGGTTGAAATGGGAGAAATGCCATTAGGAATCAGGCGAGTAAAATTAATGATGGCATATTGGGTTAGTATCCAGGGGCAATGTGAGTCGCATCCTGCCAAAAGTCTTTTAAAAGATTGCTGGGAACACAATAAGACAAATTTCATGAGTTTTGGGTGGATTGGTGATGCAAAGGCAGAAGTCATAGGATTAAGACAATTAGATTACAGCTCTACAGTGATACAGTCTTCAATTCCTCCCTGGTTATTCCCAACACCATATGTAGACCTAGACATACAGCAGGAATTGAAGGATATGTCAAAGAAACTTCCTGAAAGCAGAATAGTACAGAATTATTTTGATTTGCATTTTGCAGATTCCATGTTTATATTCACAGATGGTTCCAAAGATCCTGATACAGGGCGTGCAGGTGTAGCAGTTTACATCCCAGCAAGTGAGTCATATATTAAGAAAAGAATATCGGATAATGTGTCAGTATTTACCACAGAATTGATTGCAATATTATTGGCCCTGCAGTGGATAGAAGAGAGGGAAACAAATAACACTGTTATTGCATCTGATAGTTTGTCTGCACTTATGAGTATTAAATCTGGCAAAACATTATTTAGATCCAATATCATTAATAATATATTCATTATGTTATACAGGATGAAGCTAAAGGGGCTATCCACATGCTTTCTTTGGGTTCCTGCTCATGTCGGCGTGGAGGGGAATGAGCAGGTGGATATGCTGGCCAAAGGATCACTCAAAATTAAACACGTAGACTTAGAAACCCCATTAAATAAAGAAGAAGCTAAGTCAATTATCAGGAAGTATGCACAGTCCGTTTGGCAAGGGTATTGGGATAACAGTGAAACTGGAAGGCATTTATATAATGTACAGAGACAGGTTGGTGCTGGGAGGATGGTGGGCTGGAAACGGAGGGAAGAAAGTTTAATAACTCGTCTGAGAATAGGTCATACAGGTCTAAACCTTTCATTGTATAAAATAGGTAAGCACCCAACTGGGAAATGTACTAATTGTAATCAACCAGAAACAGTGGAACATGTTCTTCTTCAGTGTAGGAAATATAATATTAATAGGGAGCACCTCTTTCAGTCACTACGGAAGGCAAAACATCATGACGTCTCATTGTCAGGTCTCTTGGGGAAAACAGCAGGTCAGATATATTGTTATATAATTAGGTTTCTTAAAGAAACTGAATTAATTAAAAGAATCTGAGTCTAATAAGTATTATTATTTAAATATTTATTTATTATTATTATTTTTTTATTATTATTTTTTTTATTTTATTTTTTATTATTATTTTTATTATTATTATTTTTTTCCTGCTTAATCTCTCGTTCCACACTCCAGTCCAGTTAGTGGCGGTAATGCACCGTTAAATGGTTTGCCAACCGCCATTAAACACCAGAAGAAGAAGAAGAAGAAGAAAACACATCCGCCACCTGATTCATCAGAACTACTCGCTCAGGAAGAAAGAGGGGCAGGACTGTTTATACATCTGCAATGGCCATTGAGCTGCGCTCTGGTGTCAAATATGGCTCGTTTTTGTCACTTGCAGTGGTGTTGGTGGCGTATTGGTTCCGCTCGCCGGACAGCTCGGTTCTGAACGAGAGGCTGGACGCGGTTCTGTCGTCACTGTTGCGCGCAGAGCGAAAAATAGGAATGGACAGCGTTTCCAGACCGCGAGTGGCTATAGGTACAGACTTTGAAGTGCACTTAATAGCATGCAACAAATCATTATATGCAATTTTACAGGCTTGATTGGAATATTTTGTGCAGTTCTCAAAGTTCAGAATATCTAATTGATATAATAAAGTTTCTTTGAGTTTTGTATTTTTTTTTTATAAAAACGAAAAAGTGCTTTAATAATAAAATATTAAGTAATAAACGTTTTAATTTATGTAATTATACAATAATAGACATTTTTAATGTTAGATGTACATCTTTGTTTTAAGTATTTTAATTAATTATTATACTCATTTAATGTAGTTATACACACACACATACACACACACACACACACACACATATCACATTACATATACCACCTATACCACATACACACATTTTTAGTGTGTGTGTGTGTGTGTTTGTGTGTGTGTGTGTGTGTGTGTGTGTATATATATATATATATATATATATATATATATATATATATGTATGTATATATGTATTTGTGTGTGTGTGTATTCATTTTTAGTTGTATGATTTAAATGTATTGATTTATTTTTAAGCTCTTAATTAATTATTTATAATACACTGATAATTATTAAATTTAACCAGGGTAGTTAACTAAAACCATTAAAAAAAAACTTTAATTACTTGAAGTGAATTAAACTTTTGCTGGAATATTATCAAATAATTGTATTTCATAGCTTACAAGGAAATGTTTCATATTTTTGTTTAGTTTAACTTTATGTGCTAATATAACTAGGATATAAAAGTTAATAAAATGACTAAAACTTAAACTAAAATGATAATAAAAACAGATAATATAAAAATAAAAACTTAATAAAATATTCAAAATGTTAAATTATAATTGTATCCAAGTGATCCTTAAATAACACAGATTTGAACAAAAAATAGGTAATTTGTGTTCATTTTGGTGCATTATTATTCCTGATATTTCTTGCACTTGTTAGTATTTTGCTTTAGTTCTGCTTCTGAGGTTTGTTATCTTCTATAGGATCAAGCCTGTGCTGATGTTTTGCATGTTAGTTTTGCATTCTTTGTTTTTGTTTTTTTGTTTTTTTGGTTAACACTATAGTAACAAGTGCTGAGTGCTTGTTAGGTAACAAGGTTAGGCCTTGTTTACAAAAAGTCTTCATTCAGTCATTAACTTGAGTCACATACAAACCCTGATGCAATGCAGCTAAATTATTTGTTGCTTACATTACAGTCAATGCAAGCAAAAGTTCTGACTTTTCTAGACTCTTTGAATCTTTGTTAATTGGACTGATAATCAGTCACTTAAAGTTCTGTATGCACTGATCTGTGATTTCATCTATTTTCAACCCGTGATTGGTACTTGTCAGTCTGTTGCAATCTGACAAGCAATAGTGTCACTCTGTAGACATGTTTGAATTGGCCAGCTATGCATGGCAACTGATCCAGTTCATTCAGATATTGTATGACCTGGGATTAACATGTGTTTTGTTGGATGGTCAGGTTCAAAGATTGAATTATTGTAATATAAGATTAGATTATTGCACATGTGTCATCATCTCTTATCAGGTTTTGGTGGCTGTGTGGATATCATAGTCGATGGAGTGACTCTGCTGAACAAAATGGGTTTGAAGCCGACAGACCAGCCCCTCCACCATGACTACATCGAGAACACGGAGCAGCTTGCACAGAGTTTCGCTTACTTTTTCTCCCCCGGAGCTGCTTCAGAGTAAGTGAGAGCCGTTCATGCATGTACGCAAAGCCCTCGGGAATGTAGAGATTGCGCAATGTAGCATAATACAGGTGTTGTGATTTATTTACTTTGAAGCCTAGGGAAAATGTAATTGTTTTACAAGTTTACATAGTTTATCTTTTTCCAAACTTCCGTTTTGTGTCGGTTAGAACAGTTCGAATTAAAACTAATTAACTGGTGCTGGGTTCCCTAAAAGTTTACACATGTAGCACTGTTCCTCAGATTAACCTTGAACAACTAACATTGTGCAACCACAAGTGTCACATTATAAAATGACATAAAAAATGTATTATTTCTTTAAAGGAGTAGTTCACCCAAAAATGTACTCACCCTTCAGGCCATCCAGAATGTAGATTAGTTTGTTTCTTCATCAGAATAGATTTGAACAAATTTAGGATTACATCAGTTGCTCAAAAATGGATCCTTTGCATTGAATGGGTGCCGTCAGAATGAGGGTCCAAACAGCTGATAAAAACATCACGAGTAACCCACATAACTCCAATCCATCAGTTAACGTCTTGTGAAGCATAAAGCTGAGTATTTGTAAGGAACAAATTCATCATTATGATGTTTTTAACTTTAAACCATTGATTAAATACAAGGACTCTATCCATAATATTGCTTTCTTCAGTGAAAATTTGTCTCGTCTGAATCAGAAGAGAACTGTTTACAAGCAAAAAGAGTTCAAAGCCTTTCTAAACACATATGTTGGTGGATTTTAAGGGGACTTTTTCACTGAAGAAAGCATTATTATGGATTATGGACTTAAAGTAATGCCTTAATGATAGATTTATTTCTTAAAAACATGCAGTGTTTTTTTTATTTTTTATTTTTTTTTATGTCAGTTGATGGACTGGAGTCATGTGGATTATTGTGATGTTTTTCTCTACAAATCTGTTCTGATTGAGAAACAAACTCGTCTACATCTTTGATGGGCAGAAGGTGCACAAGTGTTAAGTGCATTTTCATGTTTGGGTGAACTATTTCTTTAAATGATTAAGCTGAAATGCATCAGACCGTCTTAGCTGTGTTGTGCTGGCAATATGACAGCTTCGTCCTGCCAGAGATTTCACACTTGAGAGCAGAATGACAAGCTCCTCAGATAATAATGCAGTTATGTTGAGACGCTGCATAGTGCTGTTTGATGAGTGTAATTTACAGCTACCACTGCCAAAGTGACACAGAAGCGTTTGGAGACGCGAGTGCCTCTGGTTATAACATGTTTGGATTGATGTGTGAACGTCTCCTCTAGAGAATAACCATCAGTCATATTGGCATTTTTCATATCAATCTTTTCATCTATAGAGAGGCTTTTAAGCTTGGCAATTCTGTGAAAACTTTATATATTTGAGTTACAGCTGTCATGACACTGCTAGTAAAACAATGATAATTATAACAATGAATTCAGCGATGTCCAACCATTAGAAAAATTGTTAAATCATAATAACATGCGAAGATAATACCACTTCTTATCTGTTAATAATGTACCTAATTTTCTTTATGCGCCTGGTCTTATGGTTATGGTATATGTTCTTGTATGTTCTTATGATTTTTAGTTTGTTAGCAACTATTCATTATACTGTGAAAACTCATTTATATAAAAGTTTTGTTTAGCTTTTATTTGTAAGTTTGACATGCTGAATCGGAAAATCACACCACATTTTGTCTAATTAACAGTGAAAACTAAAAAAAAAAAAGTTGACAATTTATACAAGCTAATCTTTTATTACTCCTGCATAAAAATTGCATGGTAGATGCATAGTACCTTGGTAACAACAACGGTTTAACATAAACAGCTACCACAAGTGAGTCATCCAAAACTTCAGAAGTGTATGTTGGATAATTTTTGTCTTTTATGACTAGTCCCACATTGTTCTGCAGTGTTCCAGAAAGCACTAGAACGTTAAAATATCTTTAATAATCATGCAAAGTTAGAAGTGCAGTGCTAGTTTAATTTGCCATATGACGTGAAGCATCCTTCTAATATTATCACGTGCCTGCCGCCCTTTAATAAATCCTGTTTGGTCTAACGCTATCAAATCGAGTAGGAACGTCTCAAGTCTTTAGGCTAGAATAGAGGCAAATAATTATAATCACCATTCAAAACTGATTCAGGTTTAAATGAACTACAAAGAGTTTTATCTTTCCCCTCCTTATGTATAAATGAAACAATCACTTCCCTCCAGGGGGTCTAACAGCCAAATAAATAATGTTTTGAGCCACTCTAAGGGTAAATAACATTACCAGGAGTAATTTTTTAGATTATTTAATGCTCTATCTAATTCCTCCTTTTGTTAAGAGGCTATTTTGTTTCTGTCCAATAGAAGAAAGGTTCAGAAAATCTAGAAAGCTTTAAATTTATGCATTATTTACCCGTGTCTGTTGTAAATATAGATATTTATAGTAAAGTTGGAATGTCTTATTTTTATTTTATCCAAGTCATGTAACATATTTCCTATACAGGGGTCCTTGTCTTATAAATTGTAAGCATATGCTGTTGTTTCCTACAGTAAGTTTCCATGCTAGTCTTTTTGTCACTTTCGTCCCCGTTTCATAGCATGTATGCCTTACAATTTGTATTTTTTTTCTCTATATCCTCCTTCTAAATCTCATCTATTAATCTGTTTCAGAAGCTTAGCAACTTTGCTCTTTACTTTTGTTCTTTTCCATAGGAGGTTTGTGATAAATGACACGCTCTTCAGTGAGCTGGTAGAGGCTTCTCGAGAGTTACCAGGAAACAGGTGGTCGATCGGAGGAAATGCACCTGTCATGGCCAGCAGGATGGCTCTGGAAGGATGTGATGTGCTTTTAGGGGGCAGTTTCAGCACAGATTTCACTGATATCCTCTCACAGCATATCACAGGTGCTGTGATGTTCTTCCTTTCAGCTTTATGCTAAAAAAGCCTTTTCTATTCAACATTGTATATATAACAAGAAGCATTTTTCTGCTTGCTACAGCTTTCTTGCATATTTTTCATTGCAGTTAATTATTTTGTGTCTCCTCAGTGGCTGGAAACACAGTGGATGAACCAGACATCCACCTGATCCTGGAGTATCCCACAGGTGCCACATGGGGGACGTACACCTCCCGAAGAGCCAACAGGTGGGATTACATAAGACTGATTTAATATCCGTTTGTTTTAGTTTTTTTCAATCTTTCAATCTAAACTTGAAATGTTCTTGCATTGCCGTAGGTATATTGTTCATAGTGATGATCATAATCCATATCTGGACTCCATGGAGCAATTTCAGGAGAAGCTGAACAACTTCAAACCAGATCTGCTCGTTGTAGGAGGGCTACAGATGATGGACAACTTCCCTTTCAAACGGGGTAAGTGAATGAAGACACATGAGGCTAATAATTAACGCTTCAAATGAACCTTAATTTATAAAATACATTATTGCATGATTATTGCACAACAAATCAATATCTACCGTATTTTCCGGACTATAAGGCGCACTTTTTTTCCATAGTTTGGCTGGTCCTGCGACTTATAGTCAGGTGCGACTTATTTATCAAAATTAATTTGACATGAACCGAGAGAAATGAACCAATAGAAAACATTACCGTCTACAGCCGCGAGAGGGCGCTCTATACTGCTCAGTTCTCCTGTAGTCTACACTGAGCAGCATAGAGCGCCCTCTCGTGGCTGGAGACGGTAATGTTTTCTCTTGGTTCTTGGTACTATATAAATGCGATTTATAGTCCAGTCCAACTGATATATGTTTTTTTCCTCGTCATGACGTATTTGTGGACTAATGCGACTTAAACTCAGGTGCGACTTATAGTCCGAAAAATACGGTATTCTATTTTCAAATAACAATATGAAACTTTTTATGAATGTATTTTAAATATTATAAACGTCAGCCCGTATGTGCATCAGTTCTAAACTAACTCTGTTCTGTCACACTCCAATAGTGTGTTTTCCCAGCTGCCCTGAGAAAGTAGACTGACTGTAATAACTCGTAGCACTCAATGATATTGTTTATGATTTTGTTGGTTATGGGTTTTATTTAGGTCATATTTAGACCTATAGGTGAAAATGCTTAATCAAGCGTTAAAAGTGAAGTGTGTAACTACACTGCATTGTAAAACAAAATAATAATAAATGAAATATATAGTATAATATAATACTATTTAAGTATTTCTACTTCAGAATTTAATGTGTAATTTAATATTTTACATGCCATAATTATATGTAATGTATTGAGAAAATTAAGTGAAAATTGATTGAACTTTTTCAGTAAAAAGTAAAAATAAAAACTTTTCTGTGTAAAAATATATATATATTTTTTTTAAGTTTTGAAGATTATTGGAGTGTGTTTTACAGGAAAATACTATTACTGTCTTTTTACTTCAAAATTTAGCAATGAAAAACTAGCAATTTTGGAAATTAACATTGTTTCTACGCAATTTCTTTTTCAGCGTACCTCAATTTTAAGCATTTTGCATATTAAAATCAGCCTTTTGTTTTCAATGTTGATTTTGACATTCTGTAATATCCATTTGTTTTCTCCAGGAGAGCGTGAGGCTCTGCTGGGAAAGCTTGCGAAGATGTTGTCCTCCGCGTCCCCGCAGACCGCTATCCATTTCGAGATGGCCAGCTTCGTAGACGAGAGTCTGATGTCGGATCTTTTAGACTTTGTTCTTCCTCACACTGACTCGTTGGGCATGAACGAGCAAGAGCTGCCTAATCTCCTGAGCCTTTTCCGCGGCAGCAACTTGACAGTGCTTTCTGACCCCAACCCACGCGTAGCTACAGTGCTGGACCAGATGCGAGAACTCTACCGCCTGGTAAACCAGCGCCACCAGCAGGCCGGCACGGGTCGGCCGCTCACACGTCTTCACGTCCACACGCTGGCTTTCCAAGCCATCATCGTCAAACGTGGCTCCAAGTGGAAGAACACAATGTCGGCCACAGCCAAAGCATCTCTTACCGCCAACCGGCACGTCTGCGGCTCGCCAGACATCGATCTCAGTAAAGCGCGGCTGATCATGGACGAATCATTCTCTGTTAGCAGGCAAGAAGGAAGTCCGAGAATTCCACTTCAGGAATCCCGACCCGTTTCGTGCTGGGATGAGGACGTCTATGAGGTTTGCGTGGCTCCTGTGCTGGTGTGCACTGAGGTGTACCAGACTGCTGGAGGAGGAGACAACATCTCAGCCGCTGGGCTCGTACTGCAGATATGAGACGTCTTTGTTATTCCTTTCTTTTCTTTTCTTTTATTGCTTTATTTTATTATTTTGTGTGAACAACATCGAGAGAGATCATGTGCAATACAAACATTGGGTCCAGCTAATATAAAGTTGGGTGAATCTCACAAAACGTGTCAACAACATCCACATCTTATTTCACCCTTAAATCAACAGAAACCAATTTAGTTTTTAAGATTTTTTTATTGTTATGTTAAGTTTATTCTTTTTAAAATATTATTTTCTGAACAGTTAAGCAATTTTTTTTTTTTATCTAATTCTCATTTTTATACGTTGTCTTTGTGCTGATTTTTAAACTACATTATTTTTTGATTGTAATATAGTAAAAAAATACTTTATTATAGTAATGAGAATATATATAGAACATACATGAAAATGTGCTTAATTTTCATGAATAATCTATTGTTTTTGTTTTTCCTTTATGCAAAATATATTTTCTTATTTTTCCCTTTTGATTTTTGTGTGAAATATGATCTGGACACTTGATTATGAGATTCACTGAGCTATCCCATCTATAGGTCATATGTTTTCAGTTTGTTTTTCTTTTCGTTTATTTCTATCCAGAACCTTTATGTCTTAAAATGGCTTCGTAATCATTCACTTCACGCACTTTAATCCAACAGGGGCCAGTAATCTTAAAATAATATGCAAAAGAAAGTTTGAGCACCCAAAACTATTATATTATTACTGAAATCGATCAATGCTGATGCACACAGTAGCCTTCTATGTTAATGTCAAGTGGAAATGCAGACAAATTTAGCATGACTGAAGCATTATGGGGTCCACATTTGACCTAACATTGCTTTCTCCTCATTGGTCGAATGTTATTGCTTCCTTGTTTTATGCTCTGCCTACTCAAGTCACGTCTTTATTCTCATAGCACCATCATAATCCACTTTAACAAGCGATTGAGCAGTTACACAATATCCCAAACATGGGATTCCATCTCATATTCTCATGTCTTATTTATATCTTTAGCTTATTTTACAATACAACGACTGAATTCAAAACACATGCCACTTTTAATTAAGGAAGCATGGCTTGATTTTTAATTCTAGGGAAGTGAAATGTTTTAAGAATAGTAATTTTAGCTTGTGTGGGTGAATCTCATGAAAGCATCAAGAACATGTCCCAGTCATATTTCTCCCAAAGTCAATAGAAAGAAATATATTGTAGTAATCTCAATAAAAAATAATTGGAATTATTAATACAATTCAGTTTTATTTATTTAGTTCAGACATGTAAATAACATCATAATGAAAAAAAAAGCAGTGAAGGAGAGGTATTTATTTTCCATTAGCATTATAATAATCCATTTATTTTATTTTGTTATTTTATTGTATTGTTTGTTAATTTGTTATATATATATATATATATATATATATATATATATATATATATATATATATATATATATAATTTTTTTTTTTTTAATGTGACCTGTCCATGCTTTCATGAGAGTCACCTTAGTACTCTAATTATGTTTGAGTTTGAATGAAGAACTATTCTTGAAATGGATGTTATAGGAAGCCAATACCACTTATTTCTTTATATGCAAAAACTATCTGCATGAATGTATTTTCAGGAGGAGGATTCGAAGAACTTTGGCATATGGTTTGTAATCAGAGTTGTGAGTGCCTCTTTAAACAGATTCAGAAACATCTAAGCAAATCACATCTTCCATTAGTCACTCTGAGTGCAAATTATTACCTACCTCCTGTGCCTAAAAAAATATACCCAGCTTAACTGATGTCCTTCATGATTATATTGTATACTTGCATTTATTTGCGTGATGGGTACATTAGAGATGCATGTGCAGGCTAGTGTAACACGATATTGGACAGGAGATAGATGTCCCACCCTATGAGAGATATCAGAGTGAGTGCTTTTAGATGATCGTCAGCTGATATATGAAATATATCTCAGGGATTACAGTACTCTGGATGTCTAAAATCCACAACACTTGAGTTTGAACCAATTTAGCTGTGACAGAGAGCAGCCGGTGTGATTCTGGATGAGATCTGAGCCTGAGGTCCGGCTAACTGAAGAATCTTTATTGTTAAAAAAATAGCAATGGATTCTTTTGTTATGAATGTGATTCATGTGTTTAATCATACCGTAATAATACAAGAGTGATTTAGGTGATTGATCATAAGGGTTTATGAAGCAATTGTAGCATTGGAATTGTTAATTACAATATGGTGGTAAGAGTGTTGATTGTTGTTATGATGTGCCTTTTGTCTTGGCCATGTGTGGTCTATCAGCAACAGCTGTTCTGAAGGGAAACAACTCACTCTGTATGTAATAAAATAATACATTCCATTTACGGTACCCTGTTCTGTATTTCTGATTATTTTATTGACTTTTGATCATTTTAATTAGGATAGTTTGGAACAATTGAGGTCAAATCAACATTTTTGCTCGAATGGTTTGGTTCATGAATTTTAATTAATGTTTAAAAAAATATTTCAGGACATTTAGAAATACAATGTAGGTCAAAAGGTCTCCCTGTGAAAATCTGAAAATCTTTTTCATTTAAACCTAAAAAAGTTTTTAGGGTTTTAAAATATAATGCATATACTATTATACATTAATATATATATATATATATATATATATGTATGTATGTATGTATGTATGTATGTATGTATGTATGTATGTATGTATGTATGTATGTATGTATGTATGTATGTATGTATGTATGTATGTATGTATATATATATATGTATGTATATATATATATATATATATATATATATATATATATATATATATAATGAGACAGCTTTATTTCGTACACTCTGTTATTATGTTGTTTTAACAGTGGTGTTTTTCTTCATAGTATATTTATTTTGAAATTATATAATTAAAAAACTCTGTAGTCAAAGACGCGAACCTTTAATTTTAAGTATACAACTTTTATTGTGATAGATAGACTGAACCGCTTAGCGCTCGAGAAACTCATTGGTCGATGTGATGTCCAATCACAGAGCTCGTTGCTCGTTGGTGGCAGAGGGAGAACCGATGCGCTGGAGAGTCTGCGGCTGCTTATGCTGAGTGCTCAATCACATTTATACTTGATCACCGCTAATTACAATGAGCTCTATTGGGACCGGGGTGAGTAGATTTAATAATACAACATTTATCATACTGCGTGAATGAGATCTAATCCTGAAAGAGCGAATAAAGAAGGAATGCGTGCATGCCTGTGTCATTCTGAAGCTAATAAGCTAAGTTACCTGCTATTGCGCAGGATCTTCGTTAGAGTGATTTATTCTGTTCCAACCTAATTAAAGTTAATACTGAATTTTCATACTAAAGTAGTTGAAGTAATTTTGATAATGTACTTGGGTTAATTCTGTATTTTTGCACTGTTTTGTCTCTGCTGAGTCACTGCTCGCTAACAGTGTTAGCAATTCAGATGAAAAGTGACTGTGAGGTAAAGTGAAAGTACAGTGGCATGCGAAAGTTTGTGTACCCCTTGCAGAATCTCTGAAAATGTGAATAATTTTAAGAAAATAAGAGAGATCCTACTAAATGCATGTTATTTTTTATTTAATATTGTCCTGACTAAGATATTTTACATAAAAGATGTTTACATCTTAGTACACAAGACAAACAAATTAAAATAACCCCATTGTAAATATGGGAACCCTTGGTTCTTAATACTGTGTTTGGTTAGCTGGATGATCCAGAGCTGTCTTTCTGTTTTGTGATTGTTGTGCATGAGTCCCTTGTCTGTTCTGAACAGTTAAACTGAAAACTGTTCTTCAGAAAAATCCTTTAGGTCCTGCAGATTCTTCAGTTTTCCAGCTTCTTTCGCATATTTGAACCCTTTCCAGCAGTGACTATGCTTTTGAGATACATCTTTTCACACTGAGGACAATTGAGGGACTTATACAACTATTAAAAAAGGTTTCAAACATTCACTGATGCTCCAGAACAGGGATAGGCAACTCCAGGGACACTATCCTGCAGAGTTTAGCTTCAGCCCTCATAAAAACTCATCTGCCTGTATCTATCTAGTAATCCCGAAAACACTGATTGCCTTGTTCAGGTGTGTTTAATTAGGGTTGGAGCTGAACTCTGCAGGATAGTGGCCCTCCAGGACTGGAGTTGCCTATCCCTGCTCCAGAAGGAAACAAGATGCATTAAGAGCTGGGGGATGAAAACTTTTGGAATTTGAAGATCAAGGTAAATTGTACTTAATTCGTGTTCCGGGAAACATACAAGTATCTTCTGTTGCTTACAAAGGGCAGAACTAAATGAAAAAATATATATATTTCAACAAAATAAGAAAAATTTGGCCATCGTCATCGTGTTCAAAGTTTTCTCTTAATGCACCTTGTTTCCTTCTGGAGCATCAGTGAGCGTTTGAAAAATTTTTAATAGTCATGTTTGAGTGCCTCAGTGTGAAAAGATGCATCTCAAAAGCATAGTCACTTCTGGAAAGGGTTCAAATAGGCAAAGATGCTGGAAAACTGAAGAGTCTGCAGGACCTTAAAATTTTTTCTGAAGAACAGTTTTCAGTTTAACTGTTCAGAACAAACAAGGGACTTGTGCACAACCATCACAAAACAGAAAGACAGTCGTGGATCATCAGGTAACAGCACACTGTATTAAGAACCAAGGCTTCCCAAACTTTTGAATGGGGTTATTTTAATAATTTCAGCTATTTGTTTTGTCTTGTGGACTATATGCAAACATCTTTTATGTACAATATCTTACTCAGGACAGTACTAAATAAAGTATTTAGTATGATCTCTCTTATTTTGTTAAAATTATTCACATTTTCAGATTCTGCAAGGGGTTCCCAAACTTTTGCATGCCATTGTAAATGTGTTGTGCAGTTCGAAAGCTGCTCTGCACTTTTGAGTTTATTCAGCTTCGTCATTGATGCTCAGCTGTGTTTTTATTTTTGCAAGGATTAAAAACTGCTTGAATGGTTTATTTAAATTAAATGAACACGAGTGATAATTGTTGACAGCTTTTCTCCCTCTCCAGTATGATTTATCCGCCTCCACCTTCTCACCTGATGGAAGGGTGTTTCAGGTTGAATATGCCATGAAGGCTGTTGAAAATAGCAGGTAATTAATTAAATACTACTACACGTGAAATAATTTTAGCCAGAGACATCTACATTTTAATGTGCTGCTTTGAGAAAGGCTTTACTTTTATTTTAATAACACCTACAATACGTTTTTGAATGTGTTTTGTATTTGGTGTCTGATGAAACTATAAGTGCATATTATGTTCATAATAATTTTTCTGTTGTTGTCATTCATTAGCACAGCCATCGGCATCCGCTGCAAAGATGGAGTCGTGTTTGGTGTAGAGAAGCTTGTTCTGTCCAAGTTGTATGAGGAGGGCTCCAATAAACGCATCTTCAATATCGATCGGCACGTTGGAATGGTAAGAACATTGCGTGTGTTGTTTAAGCAGATATTGATCAGGGTCTGTAAAATACTTGAAGTTACTCTGATAGTTTCCTTTATTTGACTTTAAACGCAATTATATCCATGTGATAACGAAGACTTTGCACAATCTAAAATAAACTTTTATTTGAGTAAATAAGAAGTCAAAAAGCTTGAACAACAATCACATTTTTTCTTGTACCTTTCGTTGTTTGTAATTGAACTGTTTTCATTGAATATGAGAACACATGCAATATATATATATATATATATTATATATATATATATTTTTTTTTTTTTTTTGTCGAACTGCTGTTCAAGTTTGTTCTTAAGATTTTATTTTTTTTAAGAATTATCTTATGCTCACCACCGATTTATTTGAAAAAAACATTGATTAAAAACAGTAACAGCTAAATATTATTAGAATTTAAAATAAAACAATTTTGAAATCGAATTTATTATTGTAATGGTAAAGTTAAAGACTGTAAGAGCTAGGGCTGCTGAAAATTCAGCGTCAAATGATCATTCTGAAATCATTTTAAATGCTGATTTGGTGCTCAAGAAAAAGTATTATTATAAATTAAATTATTTCCAGGAGTCTTTGATGAACATAAAGGATGTTCGGAGAGTTTAATGCATCCTTGCTGAATAAAAGTGTTAATTTACTTCCCCAAACTTTGGAATGGTAGTGTAAATCTCTACAGGTATATGAATCCCTCTCTGTATGTCTTCTAGGCTGTGGCTGGTCTTCTAGCAGATGCACGATCTCTCTCAGAAGTGTCAAGAGAAGAGGCTTCAAACTTCCGCTCCAACTATGGCCATGACATCCCACTGAAGGTGAGAAGAAGAGAGACTAAAGCATAGGTCACACAAAAATGAACATTCTACCGCCATTGCAGACCTGCCAACCTGGAGTTGACTATCACATGGATTCACATAAAATACTCACTCATTCATTCATTAAGAGGAAGATATCATACAGCCATGCAAATGATAAAATGCTCAAGTAATTATGAACAATAAATCTCAATAAAATTGAAATCGCTATATGGCTTAGTGATTTAAGATTGGATTTAAAATTAAACTTGAAAAGGCTATGTAGAGGAAATTAGATTCTTATCTGAAATATTTATATTATTAGTATTATTATTTGCTTCATTGTACTAAAGAGTTTTTACTGTCTGAGTGCTTCAGTATGCTTGAGTTTTCGATGAGCTGAAAGATAACAGGAAATATTTAATGTGTGTGTGTGTGTGTGTGTGGGCAAGACAAGTGAGAGACGAGAGAGGCTATTTTATACCTAGATTCTTAGTAGGCATCCTGGATTATTAGAAACATGTCTAGAGGACATAGTTGGGTACCTTAAATGGACATATATTTACATTTATTCATTTAGCAGACGCTTTTATCCAAAGCGACTTACAGATGAAGACAGTGGAAGCAATCAAAAACAACAAAAAGAGCAATGATATATAAGTGCTATAACAAGTCTCAGTTAGGTTAACACAGTACACGTAGCATGGGATTTTAACGAATATAATAAATAAAAAGAAAATATTGAATAAGCATTATGATTGGATGAGATCCATCCGCATTTGATTAAGGTATAAATGTTGAGTTTGGGTGTTGCCTCTTTGTCGCACTCTGCAGTAAGCAAAAGAAGACTTGTCTCATACCTTTGTTAAGAATAAGATGCAAAATTTCCACCATGGCTATAATTTCATTAAAGTGCCCCTATTATGCCATTTCCAATATTGCCTTTCATGCAGTGTGTAATGTAGCTGTATGTGAATGTAAACGATCTGCAAAGTTGTAAAGCCGAAAGTGCATGATAAATAAAGTTACCCAAAACAATCGACTCTCTACAGCCTAAACGAGTGGTAAGTAATTTACCAATTTACGTGATTGCTACACGTCACAAGGTAACACATTTGCATAATTCCGCCTATGTTCAATGTTGGCCAGCAGCGAGCGAACAATTTGACCCCACCCACAAACATGTAATTTTACTGACGACTGCTTCTCTAATCTCGGGAGTAAAAAAGAATAAATCTCTGGGTCTGGGAGTTAAACGCGGAATTTACTAAATGTTTGCTTTTGAAAGATGTCTCAGTACCCTGTTTATTTGGGTTCCACTGAATCACAAGTATGTTAAATAATAGATTAAGAGTTCAAAATACGGAACTGTGGAAATGGGCCTATGGTTTCCGACATACGCTGTAGACCAATCACAAGTTACAACAGACTGGATCATCTGACCAATAATAGCAGAGCAGGCTCACGGAAAAGAGGGGTTTAGAGAGACTGAATCTTAGAACTGCTTTGAACGAATTGTTTGAGAGTCGCTAGAAAATGAGGTGATATTAAATGCCTATTTTGAGAAAACGAAAGCGTTTTTTGACCTTGCATGCATGGTCCAAACTCTACGTCCCGTCCAGTCACACTGATGGTACTAAGGTTGGCAGGTCTGCCAATGACACACAATACTCTTTACGACGCATGTGCTGTATTGAATTAACTCTTATATGATTTTGTGTATATACGAAGCAAATGGAATTTGTTTTAATTGAACAGTTTAACAATAAAGAAATTATAAAGATATGCTGGTCATTGATATACCGTTCATATTATCCAAACAGCATCTTGCAGACAGAGTGGCCATGTATGTCCATGCCTACACATTATACAGCGCGGTGAGACCTTTTGGGTGCAGGTAGGTCTTTTGTAAAGTTTCAATAATGCATTTTGATTGCAAAAGGCAAGTTTGATTTCTTATAAGTATATATGTTGTTTTTATTTGTGTTTTTTTTTTTTTTTTTTAACCCTTCAGTTTCATCCTGGGATCTTATGATGAAGATGATGGTCCACAGCTCTACATGGTTGACCCTTCTGGGATTTCATACGTAAGAGATCTCATTGCATGAACTTTTATCTCTGTTAATTAATACCTTAACACTTAAAGCTGCAGTCGGTAACTTTTGACGCTCTAGCGGTTAATAAACAGAGCTGCTTGCGTCTTGCGGAAGAACATCGTAGCCGGAGCTACTTCTCTCTGTTTATGTCTATGAAGAATCACAAAGGTACTGGGTTACTCCGCCGCGGTATCCCCGAAGCAATCTAAAATAGTCCGAATATAAACACTTATTATAGGTGCACCCTAGTGATTCAGGAAGCTAAAAACACGGTTTGGAAAATGGATTCATGGTGTACTCGCTTATTATATTCATTTTGAACACAAAGTTACGGACCACAGCTCTGATTGGTTGTTTTTTACCGGGAGCGGTTGCATTTGTTTCTGTTGATTTTGAATGGTTCTCATGAAGTTTGAATGTAGTGAAAAGCAGCCAATCAGTGTCCAGCATACATCTGAACTCCTTCCAATACTCAAGACCAATGCAGATTACAAAGTTTTCATTACATTCAGTACATGGGTTTGCCTTTGTCATTAAAGTTTAGTGTCTGTTTTTTAGGGTTACTGGGGCTGTGCTATCGGAAAAGCCAAGCAAGCTGCCAAGACAGAAATTGAGAAACTACAGGTAGGTGTTTATATATTTTATATATTCATTGTTTTGTAAATGCTTTCAGATAAGTACATACATTTGATCTGTAACCACTGTGCAGCAAGGATGTATAAAATTGATTAAAAGTATAACAGAAACATTTGTTTCAAAATGCTGTTCTTTTAAACTTTATATTCATCAAGAAGTGTAAAAAAAAAAAGTCATAGTTTAAAAAAACAAACAAACCCAAAAACCATTTTAACATTGTTATAAGAAATGTTTCTTGAACAGCAATTCTGCATATTAGAATGATTTCTGAAGGATCATGTGACACTGAAGACTGGTGTAATGATGCTGGAAATTCAGGAATGAACGAAAGTTTGAAATGTATTAAAATACAAAGTTACCAACACCAAACTTTTGAACAATAGTGTACATCTACAGATATTTGCACCACCAGAACCTTTTCATCGTACCGGAACTATTTGTGGAACTACACTCTTTTGGGCGTTTTCGCACCTCTAGAACTGGGTGCGGTTTTTAGTACCGGACTACCTTTTTCGAGAACTAGTTAACTCCTACTCTGGAGCAGGTTCTAACCAGGGTACTATCTGTGACGTAAGTAGATACTTACGTGTGCACTTTGGATGGGGGGTTAAATGCAGAGCACGAATTCTGAGTATGGGTCACCATACTTTGGCTATATGTCATGTCACTTGTTTTGTTTGTTTTTTGTGTTTTTTTTACATTGTTGAACATTGCACACAAATAACATCGGCTTACGTCACATCCTAGTACACAACGGTCGGTCTGAATGCAACTCTTTAAATGGTAATGGGAAATAGTTCATGAAAAATCGTCCCAGTACTTTAGAACTGTACTTTTAGTTCTGAAACTAAGCATCTAGTATCTCTGCGGTTGTATTACAAAAAATGTCATTGACTTTCATTTGTTATCATGCGTTCATTCTCACTCAATCTAACAGATCTCTATTGTTAACAGTGCAGCTGCGGTGTTTAGTGTAAGCATGTTTTGCCGTCTTTTTTTGGAACATGTTCAAACAAGAATGAGCTACTTTCAGCACTGCAGGGAAATGTTCTGAAGAAGTAACAGCATTGTGTCATACAAGATTTGTCATTTCAAAAACAACTACAATACTGAATTTGTTTTTCATGTCAACAGAATAAAGTAGTTAAACTTGCAAATGTTAATCATGTATTTCAGATGAAAGAAATGACCTGCAGAGAACTGGTGAAGGAAGTGGCAAAAATGTGAGTGTGTTTTATTTATTAACTTAGAATTGAGATGACTACAGAATCGAATGCATCCTTCATAGCCAACACAAGAGCAGCGGAGATCCACGAAAACAAACCATATACCAACATAACCAATCAAACTCTAAAGAGTTGTACTTCAGGTTTTAAAGGTCTAACTCAGCTGATTCTTTTCTTATCTGTTAAGTTGCTTAGTTTACAATGTTGGCTTCCAATGAACTGGATTTCTACACCTTTTGACCAGTCAATTTCAATTACTTTTTATTGCATTGGATTCATAGTTCATTGCATTAGCACTTTTAAAATCATCTTATTGAGATTGCACTCATAAAACAAAATATTTCTTGCCAGTATATTTATTTATTAATAATTTAGAGTGGAGCATACATTATATACACATTAGAAATGAGTTAAATTCTGTTACTCTTCCAGGCCTTAAAATGTTTCCAGGCTGTCCATGGATTTGTGGGACTCTTATAAAAATATGTATAGCATGCCATGACAAAGAATGTATATTTACACGATTTAATAACTGTCATCTCTTCTCAGTATCTATATTGTTCATGATGAGGTGAAAGACAAAGCATTTGAGCTGGAGCTTAGCTGGGTTGGAGAAGGTAAATTATCTTTCAAATGTTGGGGTAATATGATCATGTGTCACTCCTACACTTGTGTTTTATTTATATTTATATGTTTTTGCACCATTTTTTAGTCACAAAAGGAAGGCATGAGCTTGTCCCCAAAGACATCAAAGAGGAGGCCGAGAAATACGCTAAAGTAAGTAACTGTCCCCTCTGTTAATAGTCATAACAACACTTCTCTTCAGCATGGCTTATTGTCATATTTCTGCCCTGACAGGAATCCCTGGAGGAGGAGGATGACTCTGATGAGGACAACATGTAAACACAGTGTTGCAAACCTCCCTGTTTTTCCATTTCACTGACTGTGTACCATGTTTCCGACATCCTGGCAACTCTCAACTTTCCGGCAGACAATAAAATGTTTTTTATGCTTTGTAATAGACTAATGTAATCCTATGTTTCCCTTTTTGTTGACTTGACAATAAATATGATTTATAAAAGAGAATGAAGCTCTAATTCCGATCTTAGGCAAAGGATCCACCTTCTCTTTTAGAAATTCTGTGGCATCAATTGAATGATATTTATGCACACCCTGTCAGAAGAATGTGAATATTATTAGGTTCGGCATAAGGCGCTAAATACAACATGCATTTGGGTATAGATAAACGGTTTATCTGCAATGTGCTGCAAGGACTTGACCCTCAACTAAGGTTAGCCATCAGCATATGGAGCTTCAGTATATATTATAATTGACATTAAAATTTATGTCCATTATATTGGTGCACAAGCATGCATGTTATAGTTTGACTTAGTGTGACTAGGATGAACGTGATATTTTAATGAACATACTTCCCAGGTTAATTTGGTTAATCTAAAACCGTATCAGGTTAATCCACTGATAGGAATAAAGACTTGATATGGAGGAATAAGTTTTAAGAATAGTGTAGTAATCAAAATTTAAAGACGTTTTTGTCACCTACAATGGGACTTTCCACAAAGCTAATTTCAACAGTTTAAGAAGAAGCCTTTTTTAGACTATGAAAAGCATGCTTTTATCTAAATATTTAACTAGCAGTGCATACACAATTATTGTGAGATCTTCTGCAGTTCTCTGTCACTAGAAGCTTTGCACGTGGCATCTATTTTTAGCACTTTAAGTTGGAGATAACCTCTGTTGTGGCAGGAAGGGATAATGTACAGCAAAGACCGGAAGTTAACAAAAAAAATTGCATTTTCTACCTATTAGATTGTGTTTTATTAACATCTATACCTACCCCAACTCTAAACTTACCCCTTACAATAATAATAATTTTTGCTGTGATGTCTGAATGATGCTTTCCCATGCATGTAATGTGTGCTCACTAAATAATTCATAGGAAAACTGACTGATTTATTGATTGATAAATCATAGAAAGACATTGTATACAAATGGGTCAACACTGCACAGATATGGATTATATCTATACATTAAAATCAAACCATTAAATAATCATTAACGCCATAAGCATGTGACTTATCGATCATAAACACCCTTAAAACATTAAAATACCCAGGCAAAATGCTCTTATTCCATTTCTGATTCAAAATCACAATAGTTCAATGTCACGTTAAGCGAGTATTTCAATAACACTGTAATCAGTCATTGTAATTTGAAATCAGGAGGTGTCAGTGAATAAGCATTTAACTTGTCTCACGTGCTTACTGGGGCGCTCAGTTCCGGTCACGTCACGTGGTTAACAAAACCCTGACGTCACGCTCTCCAGAGCAACGACATAAAGACGCCATTACCGTTGCCTTCAATTGACCTTTTCAACACGACCGCGTCTAAAACGATTTAGTGGTAAAACAATTGCAGTACAAATCATATAAAGAACACATTTAAGTTAACGATGCTGAGGTTACTTGGTCTGACTAGAGAAGCAGACGAAAAGAGTCACGGGGCTCTCCGCGAAATCTCACTGGCTCCGAGTCCAGAATGCGAAAATAATTACGTTGGGTACAAAATGGCGAATGTTCTCTTCGCTTCGACACGCGCAGACTGAGCGGAGGCTTTCCCTCTGAAATGAAGCTCTGTTACCGTACCTCCCTCCAGCCAATGGGATTCGCAGTCGGGACGCTTCTGAGTCTATTCGACCAATCAGAACCGCGGACAGCGCAAACCAGGAAACATGTAGCCAATCGGAAGCCAGGCTGGATTTATTGTATTTGCAAAGAGTGTGAATCAAAGAACACCAATAAGAGAGCATAATTCGCAGCGCCTCTTTTGTACTGAGCAATCAGTTTACGCGCTTCAGTCTAGCCAATAGGATTTTGCTTAGCGGGCAGCCAATCGCAATGCTCGGAATTTGCCCACTGTGGCCCCGGCAGCCAATAGGGATCCGAGAAACACAACCTCAGCTCAACAGCTTATTTCGTCTATGCCTTTGCAACCTAGTCGAATGCTAAGCTGAAGCAGTCGTATAGGAGCATGTAAGTACATATTTATGTTTCTACACAACACCCAAACACCGATTTCGCTTCATTAAACCCATATATTCACATCCGTCTTATTTAAACTCGCTAGTAATCCAGTCATGTTTGCCGTTTTTGCCTGGTTTCCAGCGAAGGTATTTAGGCGACGAAGAGGGAAAAAATTTGAATGGCAGAGCCTAACGTTAGTCGGCTTGTTTTTTCACAGGACCCGGGATTTATCCGACGAATTTGACTTTAACCAACCACTCAAAACCGACTAGTTTATATCCCAAAACTTGCAACTTCGTCTGAAGGGAAAAGTCGTCTCACATAATTGTTGCGGAACTAACCCGACGAACAGTTTAAATCGCCATAACAGCTTCACTATATTTAGCGTAACCGCCACAATTTGATTGACAGGCGTCAATAACCATTATAGCTGTCATTTTTTTCGTTCTTCGAACTCAGTACTTCGGCAAATACAGTGTTAAGTGAGAGAAATGTGGGGTTAGTGGATGGTGGAGGGGCTGACATGGTGCAGGACGGTGTGTGAGCTATGATGGCGACGTGACACACACACACACACAGTGAGTGAAGCGGGAAGGAAACACGCAGGGTTTGAAGAGGTTATGTTTTCCTTTAGTGACTCCGTGCTTTGTTTTTTACACCATCAAGACCTAGTGAGTGTCTCAGATTTGAGGTAAAGTCTCGCTGAGGCAGTTGAAGCCGTGTTTTGATGGGTTTGTCTTGTTTATTTGATCGTTTTGAAAGGAAGAAAGAAGGACGATTAACGTACTGGCTAGCCGCGCTAGCCCTTGGCTTTTAACATTTTCTCTGTTGTGTGTATTTGTTTTGTGCTGTCAAATCTTTCACACGTATACATATAACACGTTTTTTAGCACATGGCGCCAGATCGTGACTCTGTTTCTTTATGCGTGTGTTCTGTTTCAGCAGTCGAAACCAATCGAGCTGGACTCCCTCAAATAGCCACCAAGATGAGGGTGAGTCTGTGATCCTCTGCAGTTGTGATATGCGACGCCTCCCTAAATGAAGCCCAACATGCATCTGGAACAAAACACTTCAATTAATAAATCACATATGAATGGGTCTATTACAGACATTTTTATAAGATAAGCTCAGTTGTTCAGTGTTTGAGGTAGTTAGACTGTATGAGTGCTTTCAGAATAACCAAAATAGTAATTTTCATAACATGTGAATGCTGTTACTTCTAAAAGTATTATTTAGATGTTTTTGCACATGCTTTATTTTACAGTAAGTATGCAGAGAGAAAGTGTTGGTATGAATTTGTCTGTGCACCTTAATAATATTTACACTGTCCACAGGTAGCAGATGAACCTGCCTACCTGACTGTAGGGACGGATGTGAGCGCAAAGTACCGCGGTGCCTTCTGCGAGGCAAAAATCAAGACTGTTAAACGCATTTTGAAAGTTAAGGTAAGTTTAATCAGTCTGATACAAGTCTGTCTGTTAATCTTGTCAAGTTAGTTTTATTTGCATAGTACTTTTCACAATGCACAGTGTTTCAAAGCAGCTTAACAGCAAATCATGATTGTAATGTCTGTAATATCTCAATATCTTCATGCTTTATAGTTGCAATTTAGATTATAACTGGGTGATGATATATTTAGCATTTTGTGATGATCATCACTCAATCATGCAGTTAAGATTTGCTATATAGTATATATCGCTGTGAAACCTATACTTTAAAAACGTTGTCCCTGTTAAATAGTTCTTGTCATGCATTGTCAGCTATCAGGCATTTTAAATATATCACTGAGTGACAATATTGTTTACATTTTTTTTCATTTTATTTAAACAATCAAGCAGTTGAGATGTAATATATTGTATATATTGTTATATGCGAGTATAAACTACAGGCAGAAAAAGTTGAACTATATATCACTGGGCCATAAGACAGTTTCATTTGCGATAATATAAGCATCAAACAATTAAGATTTGCCATGTAGTATATGTATTGCTCTGAAACATATGCTTTCTAAACTTTGTCCCAATTAAACAGTTCTTGAAATGTGCATCGTCAATCATCTAACAATCATTTTCGAGCTTTTTCTGTAAGTTAAAAAAATATATTAAATTAAAATTTAAATTAAATTTATGCATTTAGCAGACGCTTTTATCCAAAGCAACTTACAGTGCATTCAGGCTATCAATTTTTACATATCATGTGTTCCCGGGGAATCGAACCCCCAACCTTGCGCTTGCTTGCTTGCTTGCTTGCTAGTGCAGTACTCTACCAGTTGAGCTACAGGAACACTATATATATATATATGTAGTGTGTAAGTTCAGAGTGCAGTGCATCTTATCTGTCAAGCCAGTGTCAGATGACAAAGGATAAACAAAAGTCTCATTTTCTGTTGGTGACTATGTGCAGATTTGTTATTATAAAAGGGTTGTATTGCTTTAATGGAGAAGTGTTTGATGCACTTCACACTGCAAGATTTAGTAACATAAGCAGGCTCTCAAAGGAAAACCAGGATACTGCTGATGATCCTGCTTTATGTACTAGCTCCACAAACCATTCAAGTATCATCTGTGCAAAACGTCCATCTTTCTATCTAGAGTATCCTGTTGTGAGAACAAACAATAAGCTTACAAATGGCTTTATTTGGATCAGCACCTACCAGTCTTAAATGTGTTGTTTTAATGTTAATCCACACACTTGTTTCTCAAAACCTTGTTGTACGCCATCAGTGTTTTGTTTTGTTTTCTCTTGGTTTGTGGCCATTTTTTGATATTTAACCGACTGAAACAAGACAGCCTGGGGTAAAATGGAGCAACACATGTCTGAAGTTTGTGTTGCACATTGGGTGCGTTCGATTTGAAGCTCGGCTACAGACTGCGATCAACGAGAGTAGCCGCTTGCAGTTTGAGGCAGAGTTGAAAACAGAGCCGTTAAGCCGGACACCTTCTGCTCCCGTTAGTGACATTCACGTGGTGTTTGAATACTTTATCACAGATTAAGTGAATTAAATGCAATATTTGCAAAATACACAGACGTTTCAGAAACGTTTTCATGAGCAACAGGAACACGTTTTACATACTGCTTAATACAGTGCCATATTTTCAGGAATAAAGTTCAGCATACTCATATACTATTTAAATACAAATAAAATGGGGGAAAATATATGCCTTTATCTGTGTTGTATGATAAACGTGACTCAATACAACAGTGCGACTACAGTAAAAAAGCTTTTACCATTCTAAAAACACAGATTTGTGTCCATTATTGGAACTGCAAATGTTGAATAATCCCCGAAACACACGTGATCGTTGTCATGTGGTGGATCTGGCCAGTCGTGAAACAGCTGTCGCTCCTGCAGCCGCTCTGGAGAAACTGCCGCCTGCTCTCGAAACACTCCCGCTGTACTTTGATGCAACACGTGACAGTCATGTAGCGTCGGTGCCGTTTCAAGTCGGACAACATTTCTAACCAGCATGCACTGCTTCAAGTCAGACTGCGATTGGTTTGTGCAATTCTGCGTGAAGTCGAACGCACCTATTCTTCAAGAATATTCTAAGTAGTTGCTCTTGATGGTGTTTGTAGGCATTGTCTAAGAAGCTTGTTTGAGAGAGATCATGAAGAACATGACATCGGTTACACAACCAGATTACTTCACCTTCGCTAAACCATACTGCTACTGTCTTCCCATCGGTGTTGCTCACACCATCATGCTTTGGTGATCTTTTTCTATATCTTGTACCGTTTTTGTTTGCAGGTTGTGCTGAAAGGAGACAGCACCTCACAAGTTGTCCAAGATGACCAAGTCAAAGGACCCTTAAGGGTAGGAGAGACTTTTTGGACACCGGCTCTGCCGTTACTTCAAATCAAGTTTCCCATGTTTTTTTTAGAACGTGCTTGGTTATTTCTTACTCATGCAACACTTATAAGAATATACTGCTCAGTTATAGCCATGTTCAAACGGAACTTTCTTCCAGTACAGTTAGGGCTTGATTGTTGTTTAAAGAAACTGTAGAACTTGTTCACTCTCTTAATTATAAGGCAAAAGTGCTTTATATAGTAGCACGTAGATAATGTTTCGTTCTAAAATAAAACTTTAAATTGCTTTCTATTTGTGCAACAACAGTTCATTGCATGAAAAGTCATAATGTTATGCATCTCTGGTCTCAGGTTGGCTCAACAGTGGAAGTGAAGAGCCCAGAGGGTAGACTTAGCGAAGCTGTCATCAGCAAACTCACAGATGCCAGCTGGTACACTGTGGGTACGTACAGACATGGCTGACTAAATCTCCCTTGAGTTGCTCTTATCGGACCCCTCTCAGACCCTATAATTGATATTCTGTTAACTAAACTTGCAATTTATATTTCAACGTTTTTTTCTCATTCTCATTGCAGTTTTTGATGACGGAGATGAGAAAACCCTTAGAAGAACTTCACTGTGTCTTAAAGGCGAAAGACATTTTGCAGAGAGTGAGGTGAGGTTTTAAGGTGTCTGCATCGTGTATTGTGGTCGTGTGTTTTTCCCTTCTCATCTATTTTCTTAATTTCTTTTTCTGCCCATTTCTCTCTATAACAGACTTTGGACCAACTGCCCCTGACTAACCCAGAGCACTTTGGCACTCCAGTCATTGGAAAGAAGACAAATCGAGGTAGAAGGTCTTCTCAGGCAGTGTGAGTATTTACGGTCCTTTCCTCTTTGTGCTATCCAACTTTATGTAGCAAATATATATGAATATTATTCTTTGTTAAATTCTTCTCAGTCCAAATAATGGGTTCTTTCACTCAACAGTTCTAGCTTCATTTTATGATAATCTTTCCACATTCTTTGTCAATTATATTTAAACAGGCCATTTCTGATGTACCCTTAATATTTTTATGTGACTGACCTCTTATGTATAAGTGCAGTAGCATAATTCATACTGAGCTTGTTGTAGTATACTTCAGTTTTGTTGCTGTGCTCTCTCAAGCTGTTACACTTAGGTCCTTATAAAAAAATAACATGCTTTGAATTAAAGAAACCACAATATCCTGATTCCCAGTTGGAGTTGGAACAAGCTTTATTTTGGCCAGTTTCCATTATTAATTTTTCTATATGTAAAAATGCAGTTTAGCTTTTCTGATCAGTGTTTTAATGTGAAAAGGGAGCATGTTTCAAATGTCAGTGCTCTGTTTGATGCAATGCAGTGCAGAAGATGAAAAGGAGTCTTCATCGAGTGAAGATGACGAAGATGACAGGAGGAGGTTAAATGATGATCTTTTGGGGAAAGTTGCCTGTGTTCAGAGTGGCTCAGATAGTGATTCCTGGCACTATGTCCTGGTGAGTCCTTGATTCAATAACAACATCTTAAGTATAGGATTTTAAAATAAGCTAGAGACTGTTATGCATGGAGTAACTAGATTTTCAAAAATTGTCGTTATTTACTCACCCTCATACTGTTCAAGCCTGTATGCTTTTTGTCCTTGGAACACAAAAAGTGAATATTTTGTTAAATCTTCACACTGCTTTTCTATACAACAACAGTTCTTAGTGACAGGTTGTTGGACCATCAAATCAGCATAAACATAGTCTCTATGGCTGTGAGAGCAGTCCTCTAGTGATTGGGGATCAGACTGATGTGTCTGATATTACATGGAGTGCGTTTACATGCACTTTCTTAAGCTGATTATGCTTAAGCTGAAAACGCATTTGCTCATGTAAACGTGGTAACCTGTTTTCTTTTATCGGAGTAAGGTCATAAACTGCGTATGCATAAACCAGTCGCAACAGGTAGTGTTTTGCCTCTTACTCTGATTTTGCATGGCATGTAAACAGACTAACTTGCTTACTGAAGTGAGCATGTGTGATACATGAAAGGAACGCATCGTTAGTGCAGATTTAAGCACATCTAGACCTAGCAAATGTCTTGCAGTAAAGAAAGAAGGAAATGTATCACAAAAGCAGACTTTTTCATGACTCGGAAAATGATGTGTTCTGATCTCGTGCAGTAGAAGGGATTCAGTCACAATGCTGCGTTTATAACTGCACGAGAGGATAATGTATGAGCTGTAAGTTTTACAACATGTTGCAAGCTTAATTTAACATCACAACTGACAAATTTATGGGATATTCTGAGTCCGATATGCAAATTATGATATTTTGACGTAACTACAGGGAAATAACCGGACTTATTAATGAAGTCATGTAAACACAGCTTACTTGCGTTTTCAGGTTACTGATGTGCATGTAAACAGGCAAAACTGGTTATCTGAATAAGCTGATCTTTGTGAGCTATGAGCTTACTGGTGTGTTAAAATGTCTGAAACTGTATGAAAAATATTGGGCTCTGTATGAAAAATATTGGGCCTCTTTATAAAAAAAAAAAAAAAAAGTCCTACAAAAAACTGCATGTACTGGTTTGGACGTGAGATGACATGAGAATATTTTTAAAGAATATAGACAGAGCCATTCAGGAGATGTTGTATTGTTGCTGTTGGATAGTACTTGATGCAGTTTTTTGCTTTTGGTAATTGCAAAGGTTATGTATTGAATTGAACTTCTGAATTGAAAAAAATGTTGCAAACGGAATAGATCTTGGTGTCAATGAAGACTCAAGCCTTTCAGTTCTAATAATGAATTCACTGATTATGGTACTCCTATGTTGGTGAAGACTTGATTTCTTTTTTTTACTTTTTTGTATTTTATTTTCAAAAAGTTTTTTGAGTTTTAACATTTTCTTTCTGTTTGAAGGTGATATCTCCGAGCTGCAATGATGACCTAACTGTCAAAAAGGACCAATGTTTAGTTCGATCATTTGCAGATTCAAAATTGTGAGTAACATTGAAAAATATCTTTGACATTTAAGACCCCATGAGGTCAAAATTGATTGTTTCCTTCATTCCATGTTGTTAACCTTGCTCATTAAGTCATTGTACAGGATTTTTAATGTTAATATTTAGATTTTAAAGTGGTGAATTGTTTAATAAGAGAATTTTCATATTTTTGTTCTTTCTCTGATTTATCACTGTTTGTGTTCTGCAGTCACACAGTGGCACGCAAAGATGTTCGGGAGGTAAATATTGGCACCCTCTCCAAGCCTGAATGCTCAAACTGGAAAGGTTGGTTGACCCAAGATCAGCTGACCCTTTATTGACTTAAGTGTTTACAGGTCAGAGTATGATTTCTTATGCTCTTTCTTGTTCTCTTGCCAGGGTTTGAAGCAGCACAGCACTTTCTACAGGCCAGACAGGTCCCTGACATCTGGAAAGTGGACTTAAGTGAGATTCTTGAATCCTCTAGCAGTGATGAAGAAGACGAAGATGAGGATGGTGAAGGCAAAGAGGGCAAAGAGGAGGAGAAGGAGCCAGAACCAGAGGAAGTAAGACTCCAGTATATCTTACTTTCTTTTCCCTTTCTTTATCTTGAAATGGGTTTTCTTTTAAAAGTTTAAATAATTTGTCAAATGATGAAAAGATTTCGGTGTGCTGCTGATGTATTCAGTGGTGTTGGAAAATTGCAGCCTTGTCTATCAAACTTGTGAACCATGTTTATTTCTTCCTCCATTTTGACTCTGCGTTTCAGTTTATGCTCTTGCTTGCACCCTTGTTTCTTGGGCTCAGTGATTGGCATGTAGTTTTGTAGGCATGTAGATTGCTCTGATTAAAGGGGTTGCCAGAGCTGCGTAACTGAGGCAATATGAGGCCATGACCTGTATCGATTGAGAGAATCCCAGTAATGGCATTTATGTTGATTTTGTGAAGAAATTCCCGTGGCCCTTTACATCTTACGTTCTCGTACACCTTGATTAATCCCACTGAATGGTTGCAGCATTTGGGAAAGTGCCCAAACTCTGCACAACAATGTCCCATTCTTCCTGCTCCCTGAGTTTGGACAAATGGCCATTTGCTTGGTTTTCTGACATGTTCCCATGGCAACTGCTCATTCCCTTGGTTGTGAAAAGGCTGTGGCATTGGCCCAGTGGAGGTGTGCCAGTTCTGATGGTGGGTGGAGCTGAGCTCATCTCAAGGAGTCTTCTCTCCTAGCTGGAGAAGGTCGGCATGTGAAAAAATCGTTTGAAATGATTCGTTTCTTTTCCACTTGGATTCTGTTTAAATTTTGGATGTGTAAAAACTACACATTTTTTTCGACTATATGGTGGGCTGCCAACTAATCGGTCTTAAGGAATCCCTGTTTAATTTGACTGGATTGAAAATTAGTGCATTTGATAGTTAAACATATTGCTGTGTAAATTCTGATGTTTGCTATATTGTGAATGTAATATTCCATTTGTTATCTTGATATTTAATATGGTTGCTTGGCCATTATAGTTCTTGATTGTGCATTCTTTCTGTAAAATGTCATTTTTTCCATCACTGCTGTTTTACGTATGCTTATATGCAACTACAAAGATGGCATGATCAGAGTAATCCCATTCGGAAACTAATGACTTATGTTCTGATTCTTTTTATGAACTTATGAATCAGGAGTGGACAGTCACATCCCACTCTGACAACTGCTGCGGTGTGGTTTGGACTCATTTATGTTGTGTGTGTGTGTGTGTGTGTGTGTGTGTGGACACAGACATTTGATGCAGTTTCTCTTACTGTATGCAGTTCCAAATCATGATCGGGATTTTTTTTATAGCTGGGACCGCTCCATCTTTCAGTATCAAACGATGTGCAAATCCAGTGTCGAACTGGGCCTTGTTTATAAAATGTTCATCAACAAACACACTTGCGAAAAACATGTTGCTGCCCCTAAAAACAAACTGCATCCACTGTTTATGTAACGCTGGGTTCTTTGGTAAGCTGCCGAATGAAGCATGTGGATGGACGCGCTCTCACTCTGGTCAATGTATGCACGGCAGTGCTTTTCCAGGAGAAGTGCCCATATAAAGAGTTCCACCCTTCATTACGTAATAAGGAGCCACAATCTAAAAAAAAAACATTCTGAAAGTTGTAAGAAATCAGGAAGTGTGTATTTGGCACAAAAATACTCTGTTATACATCCAAATCGTTTTTTGAAAAATTCGCCGTAATTCGCATGAGAATCCAGCTCTTTAACCGTGTAAATGACTGCATGAAAACGCATTAGACTTCCCTTTTAATCTGTAAATAAGCATTGCGTTGAAGTAAGAGTTTTTAACAGAATCAATAAGGAACTAGAAGTCAGAGTTGTTAAATTCCTCACAATTCCCATTTGATGCTAAAAGTGGATTTTAGCATTTCTGTATACAAATGATCTTTTTAATGTTAAATTTGCATGTCATGTTTTCACAGGGTGTTTTGTGCAAAACTTTTCACAGAGACAACCTATGAGACTATAATAGATAATTCCATCTTTGCTGAACTTCAAATTCATAAGTTCTTTCTCTTAAACAGCCTGATGATGAGCCAGATCCAGAAGAAAGGGACCTCTTTCTTCAGCAGCTTTACAAGTTCATGGAGGACAGAGGTAATGCCTGCAAACCACCAGTTGATTTATAATCACTGTGGGAATGAGGATTAACAATTTTCAGGGGGGCTCATATCATGGTGCATGTCTTTTATAGTCTTTTTGTGTGTGTTTGTGGCTTCAAAAGTTCAATTATTATCATTTTTTTTTCATAGACAAATCTCAAAAGTTCTGTAAGACACATTTTCAGTTTAACACTTCTCTCTTCCTCTGCTTTACTTCCAGGGACACCAATTAACAAACCTCCAGTGCTTGGCTACAAGGATCTCAACCTCTTCAAGCTCTTCCGACTGGTGCATGTTCACGGAGGCTGTGACAGTGTGAGTGTTCTTCGTGTTCCCACCATCTGTTTATTGTATTCCGCAAGTGGGAAGTGAGACCTTGCCAAAATTATGAAGCAAAAGTGGCCGCTGAATGATTTTATGAAGTTCACTGAACTAGACAGGAAAAAAAAAAAATTGCCTGTTTATCAAATGCATGTTCTGTGAATCTTATTGAGGGTAATTATATTTGGAGGTTTGGACAGGTGATAATTTGGCAAACAGTTGTAATTGTTCGAGAGATGTCTTATCTGATCAGGGTGCGGTAGACAAATGTATATGACACTACCAGCTCTGTGCATCAAGAATAAGTGCTTTTAGTCATTAGAAAGACTTGTGTAATGAGATTGATTTATTTGTTTTTTTTTAGATTGAAAGTGGCTCTATTTGGAAACAGATCTACATGGATCTTGGCATCCCAGTTTTGAACTCTGCTGCCTCGTACAATGTGAAAACAGCCTACAGAAAGTAAGTGCATGCTCTCACTATTCCTGCTGTACAGGACTATATTTGTTTACTCAGCAGCCACACTTTTTGTGTCGTTGGCAAATGGAGACAATTTTCCACTTTGAAGGTGACTTTGCTACACTGTTACAGAAATCTTAAGTTTTACCTCATGAAATGGTTAAATAAAAAAAATGAACCCAGCTCTTATGAAAATTGAAGTCTTGTTAAACAAGAATGAGGTTAAATATGATGATACCAGAGAATGGTTTCGCTTGTTTGACTGATGTTATGTGATGTTAAAATTCTCTTGGCTGTCTGATTAACCTCTGCTTGAGTTAAAAAAAAAAAAAAAAAAAAGAAATTGGAGAAGGCTATATTTTCACTTTGATGAAAATGACTCGCATTGATAATATTGTCGGTGATTAAATATAACATTACTTATCCTTTGACTTTAACCTCAGGTACCTTTACGGATTTGAGGAGTACTGCCGCTCTGCTCAGATTCAGTTCAGGACAGTGCACCACAACGAGCCACGGCCAGACCGCCAGCCAGAAGTGCAGTGTGTTAAGACTCTGGAAAAAGAGAGTGAAGACCCAGACGAGATGATACAGCAGGTTACAACTGAGCTTGGAGCTAGTGAGGAAAAACCTGCTGCAGAAGCTGATGAGTCAGATGCTGAGAGCGAAAAGGAGCGCAAAGATATCTGCTCACCCAGGGTGAGTGTCTGTCTTTCTGTTGGGCTGCTCTCAGCTGCAGAGCAAAAACACTTCCATTACAAATGTGTTTTGTCCTTGAGTGAGTTGGAGGAAATGCACATGATGATATTAGAGAATGGTTTCGCTTTCATGAACAGATTTCATGTGATGATACACTTCTCTTGGCTGTCTGATGCGCCTCTTTGACTTGTGAAAAGGAATTCTTGTTATTTGGGGTTCTCTTTCAAGCATATGGTTCGGTTGGAAGACATGACATTACCTTTGTATAAAAGGAGCAATGCAATGTCATTACAACATTCAAAAACCTCTTCTCACCTCTCACCAGAAGCCTGCCCAACTTTGATGGTTTTTAGACCAGAAAACATTCTGCATTGAAAGGAACAGTTCACCTAAAAATAAAAACTCATTCTCATGTGTTTTCATATAAACACAGTTGGATAGGTGTTTAATAAATGTAAACATCTGGGTGAAAAAACTGGATGTGCTTCAGTATATTGATGCTGTTAATCTTAAAGGGCCTGCAGTCTAATTTACCTGCTGCTGTCTGTCATTATTAATCTTAATCACTCACTGCACTTGACTGGATCATTTTTGAATCTTTAATAAGATTCAGTTCATGTTTCATTGATACAGGGAAGACTCTGCAGTGTTTTATTTTTACAGTGTAATCAATTTCTGTAATATTTGTTAAATAAAAGCATATTGTAGCTGAATAAATTAACTTTATTTTTAGTGTTTGTAATTTGCATGCATTTTCTTATTTTTAAATACCAAAAAATATGTATATTGTTATCGTTTTTATATATTTCCCCGGATGCCGCAGCATAAATGGCTGCCCACTGCTCTAGGCGTATGTGCGTGTGTTTACTGCTGTGTGTGTGCACTTTGGTTAAATGTAGAGGTAGAATTCTGAGTATGGGTCACGTCACTTATATAAATGTTTTTCTTCACGTGTTATAAACTAGCAAAAATATCTTGTTTGTAATTGTGATTCTTCAGGGCCGGCGGCGGTGTGCAGTAACCCCTGTGAAAGTAGAGGCGAAAGAGCCTGTGATACAGGAGAAACCAAAGGAGGAGGAGAAAAGGAGGAGATGCAAGCTGAAGGAGAGAACAGTGGAGAGGAGCAAAAGAAATCCGATGGGGAGACCCCTGGGAAACATCACAGCCACCGCCTTGAGGAGTCTGATAAAGATACTGATGATGAAGAACAGGAGGATGAGGAAGATGATGATGAGGATGGTGAGAGACCCAGACTCCGGGACCGGTATGTCAGCATCATCTGTGTTTAACCTGTTAAATAATTTGCTGTCCTGATTAACTTTATGGTACAATCCTGTAATGTTGTACCCAATGTCATTTAAACTCGGAATGGTTCTCTTGTAAAACTGTAATACATGTGATAAGGCATGAAATTCTGTATTTGAACCTGTTCCAGCAGACTGAGAAATGATGATACCGGAGAATGGTTTCGCATACATGACTGATATCATGTGATGTTACACTTCTCTTGGCTGTCTGATTAAATTCTGCATTTAAACAGGGAAAATGGTGTGAAGTCATTAGTAAGTTCAGAGTTACTTACACTTTTCTTTGAGACCTTTTCTTGAAAGGGGCTATTTTTTGAGATTTTTATTTTGTTATTCAAAGTCTAATTACAAACTAATGTCTTTACAGTTGGACTTCAAATAACTCGTAAAAATTGCCAAAGGGGTCTTTAGTGCCTGAAAAATTACTTGTTCATCAAAGTGCACCACTTTGCCGTTTATGGGCTGATATGCAAATATGGGTGATCATACATTGATGTGCTTGTGATCGAGATGGCAGGTTTTTTTGTAACTTCATGAACAAATCCGCAGCTTAGTTTCTATAAACTATAGGTTTTTAAATACGATTACAAATGAATAGAAAACGTAAGATTTTTATCTTAATGTAATTTTTTCCTGTGATGGCAAAGCTGAATTTTCATTTCTCCAATCTTCAAATTCACATGATCCTTCAGAAATCATTCTAATATGCTGATTTGGTGCTCAAGTAACATTTCTTATCAGTGTTGAAAACAGTTGTACTGCTTAATGTTTGTGGAAACTGATGCATTTTAAGTATTCATTGATACATTTTGAAAGTCCAAAAGAACAGCATGTGTTTGAAAATCTTTTGTTTCATTGTAAATGTCTTTACTGACACACTTACACAATTTATGCTTTCTTTCTAATTAAAATAATTAACTGACCCCAAATCTTACTTGCTCCAAACAACAACAAGTGCTGTTTTCGATGATATGGTCCTATCAAAATCTCTGTGTGGATGAAGAATCTAATCGTTCGTGTTTGGTTGACAGAGATGAGAGGGAGGAGGATGACGGCTGTGAGGACTCGGTGACCGGCACCAAAATCAAAGTGAGATACGGCAAGGGGAAGACACAGAAAATCTATGAAGCTAACATCAGGAACACAGAGACAGACAATGGAGAGGTTCTTTACCTGGTGCATTACTATGGCTGGAACACTAGGTGAGGTGTTGATGTGACTGTCTTTTAATGTTTCATTTACTTGACATATGAAAAGGCTATAATTACTAAATAATGACTACATGAATTTAAAAATTATGACTGGATTTTGCCTGCAAATGTAAAATGTATCAATTTCTAACCTTTTTATAGTGTTTTTGTTTTTTTTGTTTTTTGATATTTTGTCTCTATCCGTTAAACTAAACCTACCATAAATATTAAAGACCCTTTGTTTTGTTTTCAATTAGGCAAACTTACAAACTTAGCAGGGGATCAAATAAATATTTTCCCCACTGTATATACTGTTAAGTTCTGCTGAAAATTGAAGGCTTGTTAAAAGAGATTGGGGTCAAATATGATGATACCAGAGAATGGTTTCGCTAACTTGACTGATGTCCTGTGATGTTACACTTCTCTTGGCTGTCTGATTAACCTCCGCTTCAATTTCACGTTATAACATTAGTCTGTTACCAACAGAGATTCCAATATGTTATTTCATTGGTTCGATTTCAGAACTCTTTAGACAGCATGCATTAAATGTCTGTTATTCGTTTAAAAGGATCAGAAAGTTCATGAAGACTGAAAGGGTTATTTATTGTTCACCTTGTGCATGGTGACCGTATTATTCAAGGCATTTTGTCTCTGCAACAGATATGATGAATGGATCAAGGCCGATCGAATAATATGGCCTGTCGATAAGGGTGGAACAAAGAGAAAACAAAAGAAAAAAGTGAAGGTGAGTGGCAATCTGTCTTAAAAACTAAAAGGAGATTTATCTTTTGAGAACCTTGGGGGAAAAATGTTCTTTTGTGCTCCCCTTCACCATAGAATAAAGAAGATGGAGAGGAGGTCAAACAAGTGATACGTCGAGGTCGTCCTCCACTCAAATCCACCCCTCCCAGCACCTCCAGTAGTGTGTCCAAGACCCCCAGCAGCGAGGGTCGATCCAGCAGCAAGACCTCAAGGCCAGCAGATGCCTCTACCTTGCCAAATGGAGAGGGTAAGACTGTCCATGTCAAAAGCGGTCTATAACCTGTGTAATCTTGCAGCTGAAGTTCAGGTCTGATAATTGGAAAGGTAGTAATATGATGCTGCCATTTTTTCCAATGCACTGTCACAAGAAACAGAAACCAGCCTTTTTCCATGTGATGACAAACATTCTAGTTTCTGTAGGAAGATTAATACCTTGGTGGGGTTTTTGAACATTACTACTGTTATGAGTTAGACTTATTTAGGCATTTGGCATATGTTTTTTATCTAAAGTATCTAATAGTGTATTCATTGTACACATTCTACCAGAATTGACCAAAGCCCATGATCTTGGCTAGTGCTTTAACTGTAAATGTTTGGACAGGAACCCCTCGTCGGCGATTGAGGAGAACATCTGGGATGTTTGATTCGGATAGAGGATCTAATGGTGAGAGCAGCTCCCATCACTTTGAATCGATAGAAAAACATAACTTTATGGTTTTTATTTTCTGCCACCTTGCTTTAAAACGCATCTTTAAAAGAATTGTATTCTTTAACATTTTATATCTCCGTTTCTCGGTATGAAATGAAAGGCCAGCTGTCATATGGAAATTAACTTGGATATGACTGAGATGTATGAAACTGTGAGCTTATGCTGAAATGCAGGTTAAAAAATCAGATGAAATTGTGTTAGAGTTTTTCATCACTTCACAAGTTTCCAACTGTCCAATGCCTTTTCCTGTCCCCTTTTAAATTAAATCATCTCTGATACGTCAGAAAACACAGATGATGGCATTTATTGTCCAAAGCGTCTCTGCATCACTAGTGTAAAGCATTATACTTGATGGTTAACTTTCATGGTCCCTAACTTCGATGTATATTTTCTTTTTATTCCCGTTTTTAGATTCAGGGAACTCCTCAGATGATAGTGAGTGTGAGGAATCTCCTGAGAAGAAGTTGGAATGGACCGAGACAACCTATCCACCCCCGACATCAAAACAAGAGGCAGCTGAGAATCTCCCAGAGGACAGCACAATGCCAGAACCTGCGAAGTTGGAGCCTGAACTTCCCAGCAGCCCTCAGGAGATGCCCAACTTTAAGGAGAGGGAGAGTAAACCCGAGGAACACACATCCCTGATCCCTGTTGAGTCTGATGACGGCTCTCCAAAACCGAGAGTGAAGAAGCCTCGTTTGAAAGAACCAGGATCAGAGACTCCCACACAAACACCTGCAGCTGGTAATCACACTCAGACAGAGGAACCCTCCACTCCTCTGCAACCTGGGAAGATTCCCCAGAAAAAAACATATAGTCCTTTAGAAAGAATAACGCATGTGGAGACGACCTCGGACACAGACTCTGCAACAGAGGACTTTGGCCCATCACAACAAAACGCTGCAGTGGAATTAAAATTAACTGAACCGCTTACGCCGGAAAGGATAGTCCATGTGGACATGGAAGAAGAAAGAAGAATGCTTTCTTTAGTCAAAACACCACCGCTGGAGAAGAAACCTGATCCTGAGAAGAAAACTGAGCAGGTGCAGAAACCTGAGGAGCACCCTTCTTCAACATTATCATCTCCCAGTAAAGCTATCGAGATGAAATCTGAGATGCCTGCTCTTACCAGAGAGGAGCACCTCAGGGTAGAACCTCCTTGCCCAGAGCTTGAGGATCCTGAGAATCCAACAACAACCACAAATGAGGAAATGATGCCTCAAATCGGCCCTGAAGCACTGGTCTGCCATGAAGTGGACCTTGACGATCCCGAGGAAAAGGACAGGCCTTCTGGTGAAGAGTTACTACTAATGATGAAGGAAGAGAAAGCTCCGCCTCCAGAGTCTTCCCACCAACTTCATGTCCTGGCAGCAGTGGGACCTCCACGCCTGTTCTCCCCATCCTCTGCCCCCAGCCCGGACGAATCTCACAGCACTAAAAGTGAGAGCGACACCACCATTGAAGTGGATAGTGTGGCAGAATCACAGGAGGGGCTCGGGGAGAACGAGTCAACTAATAGTTTTTATGCTAGTGCAAGTTCAAGCAATTCTAGCATCTCACTGCAGGATAGAGATGGAAAGGACAGAGGTAGGTGAAAGCTTGATGCACATTTAAGATAATAACAATAGTTGAGTTTTGAAACCTGGTTTTAAATAGTAAGCTGTTTGAATTGGGGGGAAAAAATAGCCATTTGACTACTGGCATAATTACTGGAAATGAGGCTCTGAGGGACCAGTATGTTCAATAGATTGGAAAGTTGTTTAACAAGATATCGATTTTTCAGCTAATGAAACTTGTATCCAAAAAATCTTTCCGATGTCAAAAACGACAAAAAAAAAAAACTGTTTTGAGATGTGAAATGTGATCTAGGACCTTTATAACTGTAAAACTGTCTATCCCTCACAGCCTTGTTTTCATCTGTTTAATTCAATCAAGATCTATTTATTGTCTAGAACTAGATTTGCATTATTTTTATGGCAAATACTTTTTTTTTTTTTTTTTTATTCTGTGAGTTTTTCTTATTTTTTATTTTTTTATTAATCTGCATTTTCAGGTCAGAAAAGATTATTGGATTGCACTACTGGCTTGTCTGCCAAGAAGCAAAAACGCAGCCAGAAACGTTCAAGCGCTGTATGTAAAACTGAGAAGAATGGAGCAGGTGAGTGTTTTGATGCAAGTTCAAAGCCTTGGATGCATTTATGGATTGATGTCCAAGTCAGGGATTACTTTTTCTAGAAGTTTTTTGTTATAAACTAAAATTTCTAAACACTAAAACTTTTTTGAAAAGTTACTGTTTTAATTAATTGCTTTTGTTTTATTCCTTACAATTCCTAGGTCAGGTTTACATACATACATACATGCATGCATGCATACATACATACATACACACACACACACACACACACACACACACACACACACATATACATATATATATATATATATATATATATATATATATATATATATATATATATATATATATATATATATATATATATATATATATATATATATATATATATATATATATATATAAAAAATCCAGTAAAAGTTGAATGTATTTGATTTAATCAAAGGTTGGCGGAAAGAGAACAGAGTCCAAGATGATGATAACAGAGAATGGTTTCGCTAACTTGACTGATGTCATGTGATGTTACACTTCTCTTGGCTGTCTGATTAACCTCTGCTTCATTTCTCATGTTCAAAGCTAAACGTTTTAACTTTAATTTCTATTTGTGACCAATAATGCCTTTAATTGTGTATGAGGGATATTGTCTTCGATATTGTCTTCGACTCAAACCTGATCCGATCTCTTGCTGTATGTCTCCAGGTCACAGTAGCGACAGTGAGGACCTGTCAGCCATGGACAGCTCTAATAAGCTAACCCCAGTCAAGCACTCCATCCCACCCAAGAGCCAGAAGCTTTCTCGGTCACCCGGTCTGGTTTCTCCTAACAGTAAAGACCTGGAGAAAGACAAGCACAAAGAGAAGCAGTGCGTCCCTTCCCCCCGCACAAACAAGTGGTCCTGCCAGTTGAGTAAGTTTATAGACTTAACCAAAGTTAATGCGACACATTTCGGTTGTAGCTGAAGTGTCTGTAGTCTCATATGAATTCGGAGACTTTTACAACCTGTCCTCACTGGTTCCTGCTTCTGTTTTTCACAGCTGAGCTGGACAACATGTCAAGTACTGAGCGCATTTCATTCTTGCAAGAGAAGCTACAGGAAATCAGGAAGTACTACATGTCACTCAAGTCTGAAGTGGCTTCCATCGACAGGAGACGGAAAAGGTTAAAAAAGAAGGAAAGAGAAGGTAAATTTGCTTTATAATTATTAATTTTTGTTAATTTACAAATACTGCTACTATTATTATTAATACAAATTATAATTCGTATTTGATTATTTATAGCATTATTATTATCAATGACATTTAAAACTTGTATTTTTATTCTGTTCAGGTCTAAAGAATTTGGAAATTGTTCTTGATGATCGTAAAAAAAAAATTTCAATTGACCTTCGACTTAATAATAATAATAATAGTATTTTGTATTTATTCATTTGTTGTTGTTTTTTATTATTATTATTATTAATTTTATAATAATAATAGCTATTGATATCATTCTGTTCATCAGGTTTAAAAAATAATTTTACTTAATGTTCATAAAACATTTAAAGCATTCAGATATTTCACTTTCTGTTCTTTTGGGATTTATTGAGCTTTGATTTCTGATCAACAGTGTCCCACACCACAGCGTCCACATCATCAGGTTCGTCCGACACAGGCATGAGCCCGTCTTCAGCTTCCCCCACGCAGAACACTGTGGCAGTCGAGTGCAGGTGATGTCACGCCCGTGCCCTGCCTCTGCCCCGCCCCTCCTCTGCTTTCTCAGCATCCTGCTGCCTCCACGGAGACACACTAGCATACTGACGAGCCAGAGCAAGCAGCCAATAGCACTCGACTGCTCACCGCCTCCACCTCTATGATCCTTATTGGCCACTCCCACATTCTGCACTTTGTAAACTGATCCTGCCTCTCGCTCACTGTCGCACCAGGGAACGGACTCCACGTGAGGGTTGAATGTAATCTATGAAATCGAAGCTTACAATTTATCCATCCAGAATGAATACGATGGCACTTTTCACTTCGCTCTCTACAAACGCTGAACAGAAACCTCCTCTTACTGCTTCTGCACAGCAGGGACTGAATTCGGATGCAGTAGTTAATCAGTTGTAAGTTCCTCTATTAGAACATGGTAAGAACATTGTCTCAGATCCCTAGGTAATGGTCACCTTAACCAGCTGGACTTGGTTATTCAAAGAAAGGTCAATTGGAATGCGCTTGTTCCATCAGAACTGCCAAAGTACATGTGCTACAGCAGAGTGCCCTATTTTGGAAAAGTAGGACAAAGTCAATTGCAAAAGGAAATGTAGTTTACTGAAAACTGCAGCTGGCGTCTTCCACTTCTGTCTTAGTATGCGAGCACAGAGAATTATGCAAAACCTATTTTTGTGGTCTCTTTTTAAGAAAATGAAAACAAAAAAAAACTACAGAACATGTTTACAGTGGAACACGAGATAAACCTGTTTTCAGTGAACTAATATCCTTTGCAAGTGTATTTTGTCTTTTTATATGTAATTGCAGAGTTTTTATTTTAGTATGAAAAATTTCAAAAAGTATATATCACAGCCGTTTAGTTATTTAATGAAAGATTTCTAGAGCTGAAATTTTTGTGTAAAATAAAGGTATTATCTTGCAACTTGTTAAATATATTTATTCAGTCCGTGGACAGCATTTTTGTATTTTTTACAAGATGAGAATCACAATCATCCTACATTCGGTTCGGTCGGTGGGGTAGAAAGTTTAAGAATTTTGTCGGGTCATCTTGAACATTTGAATGTGACGTCACAATTTGGGTAACTACTGTGCTGTAAACCGCATCTTCCCCCGTTTTCTTTATCTATTCGGGCCTGAAGCTCCCCTGATGGAACACCAGAAATTGGTGACCTGGTTTTTTCCTCCCCATTTGTGATTATTTCAGATTTTCTGGTACTTAATTTAATAATTTAGTCTCATTTTCATTTTGACTTGTTGACCAATTTAATAAAGGAGTTGCTTCTCACACAAGTATGTTCGAGCCCAGGGGTTTCTTAATGTTCCTTTTGTAAATAGATCTTTCAAAAAACCATGTATTTGAAAAATACATTTTACACAAACTGTAAAAATGATTTATTATTTTTAAGCCGTACATCTTTGTATATTAATTTTCCTTTTCTATGTCAAGTTGGTAGAAGCATTAGCACATCTTTAGACTGTATATACTCAACCGTTTAGGAACCTAAACCCAAGCTGTCTAGAGTGATGACCCAAGACTATGTTGAACATTTTATGCTTTAGACATTGAGTAATTCACTGCGATGAAAGTGTGAAAATCGCTTCCCTGTGACTTCAGTTTATTTACAGATTCCTGGATGAAGAAATGAAGGCATTAGGTTCCTGAGCAAAGCCATTGTATCTTTATGTAAAATAAGAAGAGGTCTTCTCATTTCTAATAAAGTTTTGAAATATTCAGAAATATTCTTGCTAATTCTTTGTCTTTTATTAACTATTTCATAAAAACATGGGGCAAATTTTAACCTCATTTGTTTATTTGGCAGAAAAATGCATTCTTGTATTTTTAGGACAAAATATGGACATTATAAGTGGAATGCCACTTATTTTAAAAAAATTAAATCCATATGAGAGTATAAACAAATACTACCATGTGCAAATTTACCTTTACTTGAGTTTCACAATGCAAAATTGCAATTTCTTTTTTTTTAAATTATTTTGGACTAAATTTTGACTTTATGGGCTTGTTTTCTGATATTAGTCTAGCTAGTAATACTAATAAAATCCACACAGAACTCATCTTTTACAGGAATAGTTCACCCAAAAAAGGAAATTTGCCGAAACCGTACTCACTCTCAGGCCATCTAAGCTGTAGATGTGTTTGTTTCTTCATCAAAACAGATTTAGATATGTAACATTAAATCACTTGCTCACCAGTGGATCCTCTGCAGTGAATGGGTGCCGTCAGAATTAAGAGTCTAAAAGGTTGATAAAAATATCACAATAATCTACATGACTGCAGTCCATCAGTTCCATCCATTTTTATAATCTTTTAACTTTGCTTCAATCTAAAATATCAGCCCACAATCTATAAAATTTTCTCTAGTGAAAAATTAATCTTGCCTGAATCAGAAGAGAAATATGCACAGATCAAGCAAAAACGGTAATAATGTGTTGGTGGATTTTGATGTGAGAGAAAAATGGGGGATGGACTTTTCACTGGAGGAAGCATTATTATGGATTAAGGAATGATATTTTGGCCAGAAGTGACCGTTTAAAGGTAAATCGCCTTGATGGATTTATTACAAACATGCAGCTTTTCACTCAACAAGATTGGAGTCATGTGGATTACTTGTGATGCTTTTGTCAGCTGTTTGGACTCTCAATCTGGCGGCACCCATTCACTGCAGAGGACTGGTGTAATGATGTATGCTACATTTCTCAGATGGTGTGAGGGTGAGAAAATGTAGCATATTTCCATTTTTAGGTGAAGGATTACCTTAAAGCTTCTTTTTTTTTCATTAGCTAAATTATACACGAACGAGACTGAATATTAAGAGTTGACTAATATTTTATTTTGAACCACACTAACATGTTTTTATGGAAGACCAACATAATGGTCAAAACGAGAGTGTCTGTCCTTTGGGAGGACTAAATTCCCAATGATCCAGAGCCGGCAGACGTTACAGGACTTCTATCATTATTCCCAGTGTCTGCGTCCTCTGCCCTGCGGCTCCGGTTTGGAGAGCCCTGCTCCATGCTGGAATAGACAGAGCCTGGCGTAATGGTCTGGAGTTCAGTCCAGCAGCAGATGATTATCGTGGCTGTCCTAACAAACCGGCTTTAGCAGCCAACGCTTCATTCTGCTGGATATGGTATTCTTGAAAGCGCATGGAGATCCTCTGCGTCATCTTCAGATACTTCTGCAAGCAGCTCTCAGAACATGAAGTCTGGAAAGGAAAGTTACATCAGAATCCAGTTCGATTAGTATTTTCATTTTTATTTCAAAAGGACTTCCAGTGGCATGCAAACGTTTGGGAACCCCTTGCAGAATCTGTGGAAATGTTAATTATTTTAACAAAATAAAGATCATACTAAATGCATGTTATTTTTTATTTAGTATTTTCCTGAGTAATATATTGTACATAAAATGTGTTTACATTTAGTCCACAACACAAAATTGCTGAAATTATTAAAATAACCCCATTCAAAAGTTTGGGAACCCTGGTTCTTAATCCTGTGTGCTGTTACCTGATGATCCACGACTGTCTTTCTGTTTTGTGATGGTTGTGCATGAGTCCCTTGTTTGTTCTGGACAGTTAAACTGAAAACTGTTCTTCAAAAAAATCCTTAAGGTCCTGCAGATTCTTCAGTTTTCCAGCATCTTTGCCTATTTGAACCCTTTCCAGCAGTGACTGTTTGATTTTGACACATGATCTTTTCACACTGAGAACAACTGAGGGACTCAAACACAACTATTAAAAAAGGTTTAAACATTCACTAATGCTCCAGAAGGAAACAAGATACATTATTAAGAGCTGGTGGGTGAAAACCTTTGAACATGATGAAGATGGCCAAATTTTCCTTATTTTGTTGAAATATAATTTTTGCCCTTCGTAGGCAACAGAAGATACATGTATCCCAGAACCCAAATTAAGTACAATTTACCCTGATCTTCAAATTACAAAAGTTTTCATCCCCCAGTTCTTAATGCATCTTGTTTGCTTCTGGAGCATTTTTGAACCTTTTTTAATAGTTGTGTTTAAGTACCTCAATTACTCAGGACCGTACTAAATAAGAAATAACATGCATTTAGTATGATCTCTCTTATTTTGTTAAAATTATTCACATTTTCACAGATTCTGCAAGGGGTTCCCAAACTGTCGCATGCCACTGTATAAGATATCTTGAAGAAATATAAGTGTGATCACAATATAACCCCACACCTCCTCTGGCTTGACCTCTCTTGTGGTGAAATCCTTAACACAGTCCATGAAGCAGTTCTCTGTCAGTTTATTGTAGGTTCCCAGGAATTCTTTGAACTGCAAAATACGAAGATGGACAATTAAATAGTCATTTAATTATTTCAAAATTGAAAACAGATAATAAATGTGTCTTACCTGTTTGATCTGGTCTGATTCGTTGACCTGAGCTGTCATAGTTATAATAAATTGGGATGCTGTGGATGAAATGAAATACCATTACTCACACCAAGAGCATTAAACCAGAAATTCCGCCTAAATAAACATGTTCTTTTTGGCCTCACAGTTCAATGAGTGTGATGATGTTGAGTGGCTACATTAGCTATTAGCTTCAAGATATCACATGTACATTTATAACACTAAATGTGCGATAAATGCCTTACAAAATAAGTGCTTTAATAAACGCTTTATAATAATCAAATTTTAGACTATAATTAAAACTAAAAGCAAAGCAAATTAAAACAAAACAGTAAAGCTACTACCTTAGCTATCAGCGCTCAGGATGTGAAGGACATGTGAGAACAGACCAGATACCCGCTGCGTGAGTTCGGCAGATTCGTCACTTTCGTAACAACTAAGAGCCCTTATTTAAAATAAAATAAAATAAAATAAAATAAAATGAAGGAATAGAATTCAAATCCTTTGAACTTCAAAGTAAGATTAAGATTTTTTGTTTGTATTTCATTCAATATATTATTACATTTTTCATATAATTTTATACATATATCTTTGTCTGTAATACACATCTTGTTGAAAATGTAAAGACACAATACACAAAGACAAGCATATCTTTTGATTATTTAAATGCTTTATATTAGCATCTTATCTTACAATATTAAATATTGTAAAACAGGCATTTTACGTGTTTAGTCGTTTTTGATATGATTACTTATCGTACAGTGTAAAATGCATCTTCTACAATTCCTTAGATTTATTACTGCACAAAAAAAAATAAATAAAATAAAAATAAAAATAAATAAATAAATAAAATGTAAAGTCAAAGGAAAGGGCAAAAATAAATAATCATTTATTTATCGTGTTCATTTTAACCAGATCAAATATATTCTTATAAAGACCAAATGGGGGCAGCAGAGTCAAAACTTGCAAGACCAAAACAAAGCAAAGACAGACTTTTATTTTGTAATCTGTCTTGCATTCACGCTATAGTTTCTAAGATCACGGTTGTGAAATTGTGTTGTGAGCAACCATCGACTCTGTGATAATAACTGGATTTACAGCTGAAATAAAACATCCTTTAAATATCACATTAAAATACTACCAAACAAAGTCGGGATTTACTGTAATAACAGAAATGAAAGACTGGTATTCACAGATAGATTTGTATTTTTAACATCTATAATAGCCATAAAGCTAAACTGTCTCAGAGAGGGAATAAATAACCATGACATAACATTTTATTAAATATATATTGGAACTGATTAATAATAAGTATTTGGGAATTTTGGATGGATGAATTACACTTGACAATACATTTCATAAGGGTTAAAAATATGGCAACCGCTTTTCTCAGAACTATTTTAAATTTTCCAAGACACTTTTTTTCAATTAGTTCTAACCAATTGGTTTTCGGGTTATTTCCATGGATATCAGTCAATTCGCATTAATTTCACAGATATCTTAGCAGAATAACCACAGGTGTAGTTAATTTTATAAGCAAAGCAATATTTGACAACCAGAAAGTGTGCATTTGGAACATTATTGTTTCATTTTTAAACATTTGTGAAACAATTTCATTGAAATGTCTGCTTGTGCTTTCTTAAAATAAATGTCACTCTTTTTGATTTTTATATATATATATATATATATATATATATATGTATAGCTCAAAGACGTCATTGGTGTATCCTGTGTAGGAAGGCAAGGCCTAGGTATGTCCCACTTTATAGGTGGGGAAAAGCCAACTTGGTGGAAAGAAAAGCCATGATCCAGGCAGAAGTAAGGGATCTAGAGGATGAGCAAAGAATGACAAAACCAGTGGAACTTGGATTCGGTGGGATCTCCCCAAGCAGAAGGTGTCATGGAATGATCTCTGGAGGCTGGAGCCATACCGAATATCCTTTTTGCTGAGGGCCGTTTATGACACCCTTCCTTCCCCTGTGAACCTCCACAGATGGGGGCTGAGAGATGACCCTCTGTGCACGCTCTGTGGGCAGAAATGAACAATGGACCATGTCTTGTCAGGTTGCAGCACAGCGCTTGCTCAGGGCAGATACAGATGGCGCCATGACAAAGTCCTAACAGTCCTTGCTGATATTTTGGAGCAGGAGAGAACTAGTAAATGTCAAAATAACATCAAGGCACCCCTTGCAATAGCTTTTGTAAAGAAGGGTTCAAAGCTACCAGGGTCCAGTAAGATCAGTGCAAGCATTCTGCAGTCTGTCTAAGCATGGGAGCTTAGGGTTGACCTAAAGAAAAGACTTCAGTTTCCTGACTTCATCCACACTACCTTGAGAACAGACGCAGTCCTTTTCTCTCACACAGGAAAGAAGATAGTCCTGGTTGAGCTTATGGTACCATGGGAAGAGGGGTGTGAAGAGGCATTTGAAAGGAAATCTGAACATTACAGGGAGCTGGTGCAAAACTGCAGAGAGAAAGGCTGGCAGACATGGCTGTACCCTGTTGAGGTGGGATGCAGGGTTTTTTCCAGCCCAATCAGTCTGGAAACTGCTGACAGCTGTTGGACTGAGTGGATCAGACAGAAAAAAGGCGGCGCGAAGACTCGGGGAGGCAGCAGAGAGAGCCTCCTGTTGGATTTGGAATAGGAGGGAGGAGGTTAGCTGGCAGCCAGGAGGGTGTGAGTAGTGGCTGGCCACCACTGCAGACCCACCAACAGGAGAGTGTTATGGTTAAGGGTCGAAACACTCAATGATAGTTGGTAACCATCTGATGACACAACCTCCTTGCTAAGAGCTCCAGTCATTGCAAAATGACTAAAGAAGTAGCATCCAAGGATATATGCTATCACTATAATTCAAATAAAATTATAAATGTTTTATTATGAGTTATTTGTCTTAATATCTGTTTGGATAAATGAAGAGTTTGGTAAAGCAGAGGGTGCGGCAAATATGACTAAACAAACGGTGCTGATTATTGTTTTTATGTTGATTCATTTCTCCTGCAGTCTTAAAGGATGTGCTCTCAGATAAACGAACCGGCGTGCATAAAAGCCCCCTGGAGACCCCTGCACCACGGAAAGTCGTTCCTAAACCCACCCGCTGGAGAAGCACCATCAAACCTCAGAAATCTTCCCTCAGGAACCAAGGTGGGATTCTCACTGTGTCATCTACTCTAAAGCAGTTTATCAATTTGGTTTTGCTTCAGGGACTACTTTTCTTTTCTTTTCCCATTTAAAGCATAGTCCTGAAGTGATTTTTTGGACCATTTGTTCATTGGTTATTCATTATTATTATTATTTTATCAGTCTTAGACTGTTGAAACCACTTGATGGCAGTAGTGTCACTGCTGACTTTTTGCTTTTGCACCACAAACAGAACTTAACAGTAAAAAAAAACATTTCCACTGCCTTTATATCATTTCAGTGTAGATTTTGGATTAATCAGAGGTAATGATAATTTATAACAATATTGTTTTTTAATATCTTCCAAGACTTTCTGGGTGATTGATATTTAAAGCTTCCTAATATCATTCTATAATTTTTTATTTTATTTATATGGAACAGTATATCAAAATTTTGGAAAATTAAGGATACTGTGCAATTAATTAATAGCTCTTTTGTTATTATTATTATTGATTAATTTATTCACATGCAAAATATATTTAGCTTTATCTGATTGTAATATAATATGGTCTACTTTTTGGAAAGTAGGCAGAGCAATTGAATTAATTACTGCTGCACATATTTTGCAGCATATTGTTTTTGGTTAAGTCTCGTCTTATCACTACTTTCGAATGGCATTCATTGTTGCATCCATGGCTCCAGGCTTTGGAATCCATTGTGCTTCGCCTCCGCCAAGAAACCGCCTGCCTTTAGTTTCCTGTTTAAGATGCAACAATGATCAGCTCAGCCCAGAACCTCATGTTCTCAAACTCCAAAACCAGTCATTTATCCCCAAACGTGCTTTTTCCCTTTAGACACCATCACTCAACCAATCTGTCACTCCTCCGGATTGGATTGAAGACTCGCTTTTGCACTAAAAACCAATTAAGGCAAAAAGCAGTTGTTGAAAGACGTGTCACCGCCGAACAGCTGTGTAAATACGAACAGTTGAAGCTGTTCGCCTCAGTCACACTGTTGTGCTCCCGTCGGAAAAAGCCCAGGTTTGTTATTGGAAAAGCTTCGGGCATGTTAGCACAAGCTGACCTGGCAACACAGCTGCTTTAGTGTCTTTAAGTAGTGCGCGTCATTAAACAGGCCGCTGTAGAGCCGAATTACACTACACAATGTTGTGCAACCGTGAGAATACTAGACTAGGCCTTACTTTCTTATCACAAACATTCCTGCTTTTCCATTTCGCTTCCCTCTTTCCCCTTTTTTTCAATTCGCTGGTAATTTAGCTGCGAGATGTGAGCTCAGAGATGGGGTCACTGACATAAGCCCAGCCGTCTGAAACCTGGGAGAATTTTCCCACCTGAATCGAATCCGTCGGCTGCTACAGCCCCCTCCGTGTCTCCCACATGAATGCCAGATTGCTTTCCCAGACGCCGGAGCTGTATTCTCAGGCTCGCATTGATGGATGTATGTGGGCGAACAGAGAGTTAATTATGGCTTGCAGTTTTTCATCATACAGTGTGTATTTTTCCTGGAGTGTGAAAATTCTCTTTAAAATTCGCCAGTTCTGTCTGTTTTTTGACTTGCATACACACTCAGTGCACTCTTCCTGATTGATTATTCCATTGAGTTTGATGTAAAATTTAGGGAATTTAATGTAAACTCAGGGAACCAGCAGGTTGTTGTTTTGCCAGGGACGTGTGCATTCTGCAGTACGATGTGTTTTGCTACAAACTCCATTTTGTCACTAGTGTGCATCAATCTAGTCATCATGGCAACCCGAATATTTCTGTGGCAGCATTGCTCCATCTCTCCAGCTGTCAGACCGTTCTCTCTCTCCATTGAAACAGGCTATTTTTAGCCAACCTTCTTTTGTTTCTCACGGACATAATCAAAGCAGAATTTAAAACGTGGAGAAATCTGTAGCCTCGTGAGATGTTGTGTCGTGTAGAGGATGCTTTTATTTTCACTCGTTCATGAGTAATCCTCCAGGAAAATAGGTGTGTTAGAACTGGGTAAATTATCTGAGCCTATTTAGCATTTAGCATATTATGACCGATATGATGCAGGTAATTTTATGTGTCCAATAATCAACATGCCAAACCAGTTTGGCTATAACAATTAAAAAACACAATCATCCTGAATATTTTAAAAATATTGTGCCAAACATTGGTCAATTGCTAGCTGTAACCAGTCACCTTTTTATTTTAATTTACAGTCATCTTATAGCATTTGTGCTGTTCACTTTAATGGTCCTGTGGTCTGACAAATGTTTAAAAAAAAAAAAAAAAAAAGCTTAAATATTCCATGTAGTCACTCAAAATAATATTAGGTCATAAAACAGCATCTATTGTAGTTATACAAGATGTAGAAAATATATACAACAGTGGCCAACTGACACTGCAGTCACTGATTGAAATGTAATTCTATTTTCATCTTTTTTATTCATTTAGCCTTTAGGTCAGTCAAATGTGTCCAAACCGGTAGTGAAGATGGTAAAATCAAATAGTTGAAACCGAAGTCAAATCATGTAGTAATGAGTAGAGAAACCTGCAGATTTTACATTAAGGGTTATGAATATTGCAGATGCCCTCACCAGCAATTCCCGCGGTCTTACCTCATCAAAGATTTATGGGTAGACATTTTAGCTCGTACTAGACAACACTGTGTGGAGATCTGCTGTATCTTTAAAATGATCTGATTTTATAAATGTTTTGTGTATGTAGTATGTATAACCATTTCATTTGTATAAAGCAAAGTACTGTAAATTTGTGAATTATTGTTAATTTATTCCTGTGATGCAAAGCTGAATTTTCATCACTGAAATCATTCTAATATGCTGATGCTCGAGATACAGTTATTATTAATAATGTTAAAAACAGTTATGCTGCTTAATAATTTTGTAGAAATTGTGATACATATTTTTCAGAAATATTCGATGAAGAATATTTTTCTTTAAAATGTTATGGATTCCAAACCTTTTGACAGGAGTATATGTTACAAAGTGTATATTATAATAATATTATATATAATAATGCTTTGATTCTTAAGGCTAAGCAGAACAGATAAATCTATATTCACCTACACTGTGCATGTATGTATATATATATATACTGCATGTTTTATTAACAACATGACCTACATTGTGATCCTAATGTGTTCACTGTACATTTTGAATGCTAGAAAGCTTCTTGTCACTAGTTCCACATCAACCAAAAGATGCTTGGAGAGTCTGTTTGCCCCCCACAGGGATGCCCTTTCCGGTTTAAATGGCAGACTTTATTATTAGCCAGTGCCCTTACCTGCCGAGACCTCCGTCACGTTGATGCGCACTAGGGGGTGGGTCACATGCCGTGCATCACAACTTAATAGAGCAGCAAATACAAGCTATCCGCCCCTCTGTAGAGCGTTCAAATGTATTATGGTTCTTTTTGCCCAATAATGCACTTAATGCGGTACAGAAAAACCTGCACACCCCTGCTCTTTAATGCCAGTTTCCTAGTGTCTCTGGTGAGTTTAACATGCACATGGTTCTTAGGTGTTCACTAGCACGGTGCCATATTTAAGAGCCATGCTCCCGACGGGCAGCAGTCTGGCATTGTGTGTCTGGCAGCACTATTACGAGAATCCAGCCTTTGGTGAGGTGCCAGCTCCACGTTAAATGCTGACTATTGTTTACGGCTCTATGTTTGGAGTAATTATAAAGGCAGCAGAATGGATCTCCATGCAGCCTCGGCTCCCAATATTACAGCTGATGTTTTGCAGCTGTGGACGTGTGTGGGTTTGACGTCATGGGGCAGCTGGGAAAGGGGATCGGAATCAGTGCAGTAACACTGGCAACCGTCGGATATAGACCTGTCAGGAGCTTTTGTTTGCATCTGTCACAGTAAACACTCCCAGAACACACCGAAACATTATGACTGCTAGAGTGTGGTTATTGAAGCTATTGATTTGTTTTCCATGTTTTAATATATGTTTATTACAATTATTCTCTCTGGGGTGCAGTGACAGTATTCAGTCATTTCAGTTTGTAAATAGATTTTTTTTAATGCTTTTATTCAACAAATGTGCGTTAAATTTATCAAAAGTGAGAGTAAAGACAATAATAATGTAAAAAGAAATGCATTCAAATAAATTGTTATTTGAAACTATTCACCAAATAAAAGCACCAAATCAACATATTAGAAGGATTTCTGAAAGATCAAGTGACTCTGGGGACTGGATTGATATACTGTACAGTATTATTTTGAAATGTTTCATGTTCGTTATTCGACTGAGCTGATGTGGGTCGAATTACCAGACATTTTACAGTACAGCTTTTTTGTTGCAGTCGTTAACGGCGATGATTGTTTTTGCATGTCTGTTTGCTCTCTCACGGCGCATAGGGTCTGCGATACAGGAGGCTTTGTTTGCATTGAGTCATGGGATTTTAGCTGCTCATTTAACCGTATTCAAGAAGCTTGAAGGCCTCATGTTCCCTGTTAGCCAGACACTGGGGCCCACTAGAGGCGCGCATGGCAGTGCTGCTGTTGTTCCAGTTGTAGGAGGAGGCCCTCCTCACAGTGCCTTTTTGACCTTAAGGAAATGATTACGGTCAGGAGCTCTACTGTTGTTTTTGGAGGATTGAGAGATCCATGTCTTGCGTATTTATATAGCTTTACTTCCTTTCGTCTGGATTCCACAGTGCCGCAAGAAGAACATTCCACTCTCTGGCCTCCTAATAGGGCTCAGGAAAGAGCACAGGGATATTTTACATTTGCACAATATGAGGTTTCCCCCCTCCATGTGCTCGGTTTGACTTTTTCCATTTACAGTCATGGGCTGACAAACTGCAAGAATAGCGAAAGAATAACTGCTCGCTTGTGTTCAGAAATGCCTGGCACGTATCACGTATTTATGGTCCGGGTTATTGGCGCAGCATGCTGGATTTGTGCAGAATTGATGACTAGCTGAAACACACGGGGCCTTGTTAGAGTCGTAGGCCCACAGCGGTGTGTGTTCTGGCATGGTGAGCTGGACTGCTGACTGCGGCAGGTGTCTGGTGCCCGGGCTGATCCTTGTGATAGCTTCTCTCTTTGCAGGAAATGGCAGACTTCAGGACCGGAGTCCTAATAACCGGAGATCTCCCGAGAGATGTGCCTTGCAGTCTGTCGGGGGAAAGAGGTTTGCCATGGCAACAGCCGACAACGGCCAACCAGAGCGGTCCAGGTAATAATAGATCTTGTTTTCAGAGCAGGAAGGCACACAACCCTCGGCCTTTCGTGTTTCGCCGTACACAGTGTGTAACCATAGTAGTGGACCTACATAACTACTTCTTTTCCCAAGCCAAAGGAATGCTTTTGTTTTATTTATGGTGGTTGGTTAGGCCATCTTGTCTTTTTCGTTTAAATAATCTCCTCTATTGTTCCATAAGCAAGTGTCACTTAAGAAATGGACGAAGAGTACACGTGTTTTGCCCGAACGCGAGGCTTACCGCAACTTGTCAAAATGACAGTATGAGAAGCAGTGCGTTGATGTTAGTGGTTAACACTGAATGTCTTTGTTCTTGGCCTGTGATGTAGCGAGGGAGGTTCTCAATAATACAAACATGGTTTTGGATCTCGTTCCGAACACTTTCTCCACTACGTCTGCATATTCAAATGAGCCCCCTTGAAGAAATTTGTCATGAGGAGAAAGTTTATAGAACTCTCATGGGGCAGACAGAAGACAGTCTGCAGCTGATACTAACAAAAGTTCCATGGATCTTTAGGACGGGTTTTTTCACATGTGCAATAGTAAATACAATACTATTTATATAATTACAATAGTGCATGAATTAGTGGTTCACCGATATGTTTGTAATGGCCTATATGCATTCCGTTTTAAAAGTCTGGGGTCAGTAAGATTTTGTTTTGATGTGTGTGTGTGTGTGTGTGTGTGTGTGTGTGTGTGCGTGTATATATATATATATATATATATATATATATATATATATATATATATATATATATACATGTGTGTTAAGTTGATCAAAAGTGACAGTAAAGAGAAATGTAATGTCTTCTGATTCTGAAATGAATTTCAAGTGTGGTGTGACAATGGCTTTCACTAAATTATTGAGCAGCTACAATGTCAATATTGATAATAATAAGAAATGTTTTTTGAGCAGCAAATCAGCATAGAAAAATGTGACACTGAAAACTGCCATAATGATGCTGAAAATTCAGCTTTGCATCGCAGGACTAAATGACTATTCAAATATGTTAAAATAGAAAGCAATTGTTTTAAATTGTACTAATATTTAACAATATTACGTTTTTACTGTATTTTTGATCTTTTAAATGCAGCCTTAGTGAGCTAGAGAGTAATGACTATTTGCAAATTATATGCTAGACATATCTGTCTTTGACTAACATAAATATGGTAATCATTCAATACATTTATCAAGGTATCGGAAATCTATTTCAGAAAAGAGTGTTTATTGACATAAATGTGGGGTAATGCTTCAGATTTCTCCTATTCACTAAACCTGGCTGAGTATTCATCCTGAATTATGATTGAAATGCAGTTTCTGTCAGTTTTTGGAAAACATTTTAAAATAGAACATTTTCTTTCACTACCACCACTGACGGTTCAGCAGCTGCAAGTCAATATTCCTGTGTAACAGTTAGGTCTCTTCTAAAAACAAGTGAGGAAGAGGGAAAGTCATACATCTGCAGGTTACTGAGTGTTCAGCACAAGATGTGCACACATGAGCAGCTCTGGGAAGTCTCCGAGCAGCCTCTGGTTCTCATGGCAACTGCGGGGCGGTCTCTATCAGCTCATCTGAGAATAGGTAAAGTAAATCTGCATGCATCTGGCTGCCCGCCAGCGTCTCAAATGAAAGAGCACTTTGAATGGCTGCCAGGTTTGGAGGAGGAGAGAGACTGTCAGGCCTGCTTAATGTTGGCAGTTTGTACTTGGCAAGGCTCGCCTTTTCCCAGAATCCCTCACTCTGGCAGCCCGCCAGCCACTTAGCGGAAGCTGAGAGTTAACCCCTGCGGTAAGCTGGTGGAAGGCTGAACATGGAAAACTTTCCATGCAGAGTGTGTGTGCACCCACACATGTATGTGGCTCTGTGTGTGTGTGTGTGTGTGTGTGTGTGTGTGTGGGTAGGTGGGTGGGTGATGTTCTGTTCAGGGTGTGTGTGTGTGTGTGTGTGTGTGTGTATAAGAGTAAAAGAGAGAGAGAGTGCCAGGCCTCAGGGTGATCTGTATTCATGAGAAGACTACAGGGACGCATCCCTCAGTGAAAGAGAAAGAAGGTGAAATATCCTTTACAGGCAGATTGCAAATTTAGACTACATTTTGGCTAAAAGATTCCTAATCTTTTGCCCATAGAATGTGAGTTATTTATTTTTGTGTTATATATTCTGAAGCATTTTAATTAGGTGAGTGAGTGATTTTTCTTCCCAATATAAATATTTGAGTTCTTCAAATGGTCTTGTCTCAGACAAGGACGTTTGAGTGTTTGCAAAGTAAAACCTGATTTCATTTTAAAGTCAAGTGACTCACTCCAACACTGAAGATAATTGGCACAAACACTGTTTCTTTGTGTCGTTAATTTGGGGCACAAACCAAAGGCATCAGGCTCATTTACACCATCCGAGTCACAAGCACAGACCACAAATATTGTGCAAATTTCCCCCACTTTTAAAAGATGGAAGACATTCTCCCTGTAATATCAGTAGTGAATATTTTTAACTTTTGACATCCAAATTTAGGCTCTTTAATGTTTGCTATACTGTATGTATACTCTTCAGTGGCGGGACAAAATCACGTCCTCAGGTTTGGCTCCAGTCTTACTTGGTATTTTTTGCTTGGATAAAGCACAGCTTCTTTTCGTGCCAGCAGAATGCAGGGATTGCAGTAAATGGCATTTCTCCTCTCCTCCAGACCTCCCTTGCCTTTTTTATCTTCTCTCTGTTTTTCCACTCTCTCGTCTTGTTGTATAACAGGATGAGGGTTTTTTTGCATCGTCTATGGGGTGTTGTTAAGCAGAAAATAGACTATGGGAAAGGGGCTTTTAGGGGGCAGGGCTGCGAAACTTCCTTTTTTAAGGTAAACATTCAGAGATTGATAGATACTACCATGCAAAACCCTAGAAATATTCTTTAGTAATCATATTTATTTCATCACAATGATATCAGATCATCTGCAGTAGATATAAACATTGTCAATGTTTAAAGAAGTCTTTATATCATGGGGCATAAATGTTATTTCATATGACTAAGAATGTCTTTTGTTTAAAATATGCCCACAATATACTTATTTTTAGTTTAATTCACACACATTTTGCTGGTGCAAGCATCTTTATAACATGATCTTGCATTATTAATAGTATTGAATATCAAGCTTATGGACATTTTAGAAGCAGTAAGAACAGACGCTCTTGAAGAAACATGAATACCTCAGATTTTCCACCCACAACTCTGGCTCTTGTATTCTACGAGCAAACTGGCCAACAAGTTATGGCAAGTAGCTTGAACATTTATTTATTTTTATTATTTTTAATATATTCATAAATAAATAGTATGCATTTATAGTAAATAGTATGTGATATATTAATGACTAGTATACCATTTCAATTTCACTAGTAACTTCATTTGACTCTAGGATTCATTACAGTAGTGGTGGGTATCTATTAAATCAGTAATTTATAATGATTTATCATATTTATTCATTAGATACATTACCTATATATTTTGCTACTAGTCATTAACCCAATATTGACAAGTTATAATTTTTACCACTAATATTTATTATTATTATTATTTATTTATTTATTATTATGTAATTGTATAATATGATTTATGGAATCTGCTTTTCTGGTATTCATGTATCTCTTTGTGGTGTCTATTACAGATTCACTACTAAGTATTCATTAGTTAGAAATTGTCACTAGTGATAATTTCTTATTCCAGTACTATAGATACTAATCACACACACACACACACACACAAATGCAATTTGTTTCCAGTAAAAAATGGAATGTAATATATATGTAATATATTTGCGATAATGATTAAGAGCAAATAAATAAATAGTGTATAATGAATAAGTACTGAATAGATACTTGGATTTACCTAAGTGCTAGTAACACAAAAATATATATTAGTATGTTTTGAAGATTAAATGTTTAAGCGGCTTGCCATACATGGTGGCGGTGCGCGTTTCTCGGTCCATTCAGAAGATTTGTTAGGGAGTGGTTAGCGCATGCGCACTCGCGTGGCAACAAGTGGCTTGTCATTTGTAACAGAAAAAGGAACTGCGGAACGTGGTGCTGACGTCACCGGCCCAGCCAGGTGGCATTCCGAGAAGCAGAAGAGGCGCATTCGCCTCCTAGTAACCGTATAACAGATCCGAGAGGAGCAGCTCAACATGTCTTCGGCGCAGGTCTCCTCGTCGAGGAGACAGTCGTGTTACCTGTGCGACCTGCCGCGCATGCCGTGGGCGATGATTTGGGATTTTACGGAGCCCGTGTGCAGGGGTTGCGTGAACTACGAGGGCGCAGATCGGATCGAGTTTGTTATCGAGACCGCGCGCCATCTGAAGCGGGCTCATGGCTTCCAGGAAGGGAGATCCCCGGGTCCCGCTCCGCCGTCTGCGGTGAAAGCACAAGCCGGCATTCCATCCAAGGAGTCTGTGCAGATGAACCATATGGACGGCTCGTCCAAACAGCAGCAACAGCAGCCCGGTTTGGAGCGATACGCGCTCGGAACCGAGAGATCGCGCTTTGATTATTCCAGCATCGGCGCGCACAGGCTTCCGAACGGACTCGGCGGACCGAACGGCTTCCCCAAATCAGACGAAGGACCCCCTGAGCTGAACCGACAGAGCCCTAACTCGCGTCGGAGTCACGGGCTGGTGGCAGTATCGGGACAGATGAGCGTGCCGCCGAACCTCCTCCCGCAGACTCTCCTGAATGGCCCACCGTCAGCGGCGAGTATAGCCCAGCACAGCCTGTCTGGACGAGCTCCTCCAGCCCCGGCCAGCATCGGAACGGCGCTCGCGCTCTCCGAGCAAGGTAAAAGACCCGGTTCTGTGTCCAGCACGGACCAAGAGAGAGATCTAAAAGAGAAACAGCGGAACGCAGAGGCTCTGGCTGAACTTAGTGAAAGTTTGAGGAGCAGAGCAGAGGAATGGGCAAGCAAACCCAAGATAGTAAGGGACACACTTATCACACTTTCCAATTGCACTCCATTTGATGTGAGGTTCAAGAAAGATCATTCCCTTCTAGGTAGGGTGTTTGCCTTCGATGCCATTTCAAAGCACGGCATGGACTATGAACTGAAAATCTTTATTGAGTATCCCAGTGGATCTGGTAATGTGTTTTCCAGTGCGTCTGGAGTGGCTAAACAGATGTACCAGGACTGCATGAAAGACTTTGGCAGAGGGCTTTCCTCTGGCTTCAAATATCTGGAATATGAGAAAAAGCATGGCTCTGGTGACTGGAGGCTCTTGGGCGATTTACTCCCGGAGTCTGTGCGCTTCTTTAAGGAGGGGCTCGGGGGTGAAATGCTGCCCCAGCCTTACATCGATGCCAGCTGCCCTCTGCTGCCTTCAGCGCTGGTCAACATGCCCCGGGCCGTGGCATCGGGCAGCGCGCTCAGGACCGGAATGCGCAAACGCAAAGCCTCTCCAGAACCGGACTCAGCGGAGGGGGAGCAGCAGAGACAGCAGTGGATGGCGAGTCAAAGCGAGGCGCTCAAACTGACCATGGCGTCTGGCTCATTCGCAGCCTCTCACGGTGGTCCTCCGCCCCTGGGGTCGGTGCACTCCAGTCGAGCCACCCCACCAGAATCGGCCCCTCAGAATGGACAGTCCCCCATGGCTGCGCTCATGTCAGTCGCAGACACTTTGGGTAACGCGCACTCACCAAAGGACAGCAACTCAGTGCACTCCACCACATCCACCCGACACAACAGTAGCAGCCCTGTCTCCCCTGCCTCGGTGTCTGGACAGCGGCGTTTGGCCTCCCGGAACGGGGACATCAGTCTGACAGGGACACCTTCTCAATCGGGTTCGCATCAGGGCATGGATCAGGTGCACCCTCAGAACATTCCAGACTCACCCATGGCCAACAACGGACCTTTGTGTTGTACTATCTGCCACGAACGTTTAGAAGACACACACTTCGTCCAGTGCCCGTCAGTGCCCAACCACAAATTCTGCTTCCCGTGTTCCCGGGAGAGCATCAAAGCGCAGGGTGCCACAGGAGAGGTGTACTGCCCCAGCGGAGAGAAATGTCCCCTGGTAGGGTCAAACGTGCCTTGGGCTTTCATGCAAGGCGAGATAGCGACCATTTTAGCCGGGGATGTGAAAGTTAAGAAAGAAAGAGACCCTTAAATATAAAAATGTATGCTTCCTGCATCAGATACAGACAAGTGAAGCGAGTATATTTAAGGTTGTGTCTTAAAATCTAGTGAGATGCCTACCAAGATAACATTTATGGGCATTATAGATGTATTTGAATGGCCAGAAATGCTGTCTAAGGAGGCAGTGTGCTTGGTTTTGAGACACAGCCTACTTGTTGTGAATATTGAAGTTACAGAAATAGTCCAGTGTACAGAGACAATTGTTTTCCTCTACAAAGGAGGAGGCTGTGTGTGGAAACATTTTTTACGGCACTTTTACAGTTAACGTTAAAATTTTTTCAACGTCATACTTATTTTCCACATCTACATGTACAATGCCAAGCAAAAAAAAATTTTTTTTATTAATAAGTACACTTTTTTTGTGGTAGGTATAACAAATGGAGTGAGTCTAAGAGAGGGCATTCTTTGTTTCTTGATCCCGTCTTTTTTTTTTGTATGATCTTTGAAACAGCGATTTTTAATTTGTATCCCATGGTCTGAGAATACAGATATATTTTATTACGTGTTTTCATTTTCTCTTTTTGCTTTAAAGTTGCACGGATGCTTTAGTAGAGCAAAAAATACTGTAAATTAAAAACGAAATGCTCTGTTTGTTTATACATATTTCTGTAGTAACAGAAGACTTGTAACGTGCCTTGGAGCTGAGTAAATTGTAATAAATTCATTGATATTAACACTTTGTGGCGTGTGAATTTGTTAGATATGTCTTTGATATCTGGATTCTGCATTAATGTCTGTTTGTGAAATTCCTTAATTTCAGATTTCTCTAAATAATAGTCGGCTTTATTAAGCTTCCTTAGAATATATACATATTTTCATAGTTTAATTAACAAGATATATTTTTAGTAGGTCTTTATTTCACTTAAGACCCAAACTATTCTTTTTAGAGTCATTTTGCAATGCTATTTATTTTTTTTAATCTGAAATACGTCAAAGTTATTTAAAAAAATATAAAGTAATCTTCTTGTTAAGTGTTACAGTGTTTCAGGTATCACACTAAGCATATACCGTAGTTTCATGACTATTGTCAATGTATTTTGGGTTCATGTCATTGTTTTTGCTCCAGACAGATGTATTCCTGCTACACTGACCTAAAAAGTCAAAAGTTTGATGTAGCCACAGGGCATGAAACATCTCTACAGCACTCCCCGATGGGTGTCACATGGGGTAAGCGCTGTGCTTGTTTAATATGTGCCGTTTTTTATTTCTCCCTTAGCAACAAGTTCCATTAATGGCTCATGATAGAAGCTGTTTATTGCATATGCAGGAGGCATTAAATAGCGCACCATTACCCTGCTCTTAGCACACTGTGTCTTAATCTGTTATGCCTCGATTTTGAAGCTGTTAGCTGTTCCCTCTCTCCTTATATCAGAGTATTTTGGTGTGGGCAGGAAAGCTGGAGCGGGAAAATGCTTGCACATGCCTGAGATGGCCCTGGGGATGTATTCCTCATTTAGAATTCAGCTGGTTGGTCATGTGACTTTGTCAGTCATACTCTAGCATTGGCTGCGGGAGCGAGGGAAAGCAGTTGGTGCGTGGCTGTTGCCATGACTCAAACTAATGCTCTTTCACAGACAAATAGAAGGTGGCACAATTCATTCATGGCAGCCGGCCATGCAAGTGCATCCAGACCAAATAACGGGGGGGAGGGCGTTAAGGTCAAAGAACAATGCACATGCCAAGCTATCTTAACTGAAGTGGGCTCTGTGCTTAAATTCTCTGGAGGCCTGTGGTGCACATCCTGTTGATGGAAATAATTTAAGATGGAGCTAGAACAGTTTTGCACTAAACAAGTGTTTGTGTGTTTGTACTTATTTTTATTTTCTTATTTTTGTCCTGTAAAGGATATGTACAACACTTTTTAAAATGTTATTTTAATCAGCATGTCAGGTTATTAAATAAATAACACTTTATGTATTTTCGAAAAGTATGCACACACACACACACGTATGTATTTATGTTTGTATATAGATACACTTGTGTTTGTGTGTAATACTGTTATTAATGTATCCATTTTGTATAATACATCCATAATACATCTGAAGCCAGTGTAGAGTTTGGTTGTCGTGTTTTGTGGTGCATTGCAGTGATGTTGTCACTGCTGCTCTGTCTGTGAGGAATCAAAGGTGTGGTGTCTGGTTCAGGATAAAGCGGACTTCTATTGTCATGCTAAAACGGACTTGGGTTTGAGGTGACCTTGGCTTTCTCTGTAATTACCTGGGTTTCAAGTTTCATTGCACATGCAAAGAAAAAAAATAAGCAGATACACTGACCCTACCCATCAGAGAAGGCGGGGGTCTCACTTCCTGTTTACTACACACACACTTCTGTGGTGTCTTGAGTGTGCTTGTTAAATTCTGCACCTTTTCATGGAATGCTTTGGGACACATACAACTGAAAGATGAGGAGAAGACCCCTCATTGACTTCCTAATGACTAAAATCGCTGATTTAAGTTATCTCATAGCATGGGATTATTTTGAGTGGCTGTTTAAGGATAGAGATGCTTTCCGTAATGATATCAAGGCTAGCACAAATCTAATCACTGCCTTTTTTCTGCTAGATATAAATTTGTATGTGTGGTTACGATGCATTTATATTGACGCACTGGTGTATTTGAACCTTTTTTGCATTCTATTTTATTTTGGATTTATCTGTTGTAGCGAGCATCTCCGAATGAATATTAATTTCTAATGTGGTCACTCGTCTGTTTCAGAACATTAGTTTTTGGTCGCATTGTAAAATCACTGCAGCATGTCCACCCTTTGCTAGCCAGAGAAGCCAGCTTTTTCTTCCCCTCCTCCATTTCCCTTCATCCCCATAACACACACACACACACACACACAATTCTCTCTCTCTCTCTCTCTCTCTCTCCCTCCCTTCAAGGGAGAAGTTTCCAGCGGATAAAAATACAGCCACTCTAAAGGTTACGCTGCAGTGCCATCGTGCACAGTTGCCCATGGTAACAGCCTTGTTCAAAACATCATTTATTCAGGAATGTGCAGACACAGAGAGCGGAGAGGTTCAGTTTTAACCCTGCGTGTGCCGGCATTTGCCTCTCGGCACACTAGTGTTTTTAGAAATGCTTGTCTTTCGTGTCTTTTTGTTTAGTAGCTGATTTTGTGTTGTTTTCTTTAAGTAGTAGAATAACACTCAGAATGTCTCATTACTGTCAGTGTGAAATCTCAAAATCCAAGCACTACTTATATTTCATTGCAATTTCTGAAATATTGTTAGCTGTTTTGTGCTATTATATAGTCTGTTCATACTGCTTTAGAAGTTAAGATTCTACATTGCTAGCATTTTAACTTACTGCATCAATTTATTTATATTGCATATAGAACTGTTTTCCTGTTATTCCCACCCAAATCTCATTCCATTGTTGCAAACAAACAAAATATTTTTTTTTCAAACGCCACAATTGAGGAATCGGCCTACCAAATGGGTTATAGCGTCTTTGCATATTAAACTAGTATATTCAAAAGTATTTTAACCATTCAACCATGTATTTTTCCCCCATGTAATAAATGCATTCCTGACTGTGATATGCCATTTAACTCTCTCCGCTTGTTCTTGTTATTTAGCACCAACGGAGGCGGGGGTATATGTGCAAAAGGGTTATTCCCATTTTGTTTTCATTCACTGTGCCTCCGAGCACAGCCGTTTATAGACGGTGATGTCAGCACTATCTTCCATAGCCCAGGGCCTCTTTGGCACATAATGTATGCAATCTCCGACATTCCATTCCTGCCTCGCAAATAAGCTGCGGGCTACAGCAGGCGTGTGCTTTCCCCCCTCTTTCTGCTGATATTAAAGGCACAGAGGGGGAATTGATTTTCTCCTGCTTTTCACTCCTACTCCCTCGTTTAGTTTATTTCTTGGCTGCTGCTTTTCTTTCCTTGCACAGAGAAAATAAGAAATCATTTCAGAATAGCATGTTATTGTTAATGTGATTTAAATCCATTATCCATCAGTCCTCCGGATCAGTTTTGAGTTTCTTGGTACATTCACACTTTTGAGAATCATCTGTTATTTAATAAACCTCTTCTCTATTTTTTTTAGCAGTTCCTTATACAAGAACATATGCCTCACGGAACTGACGCAGCTCCGGTCTACCCTTGACTAATGGCATGTGGGTTGTAAAACAGGGGGCCGTTTTGGCAGCGTTTCAGATGTTTTTCATTAGCTTTTAAAGGACATCAATTTTCGGATGGAATTCCGATTTGCATTTCAAGGCCAGTCCCTCCTTGAGAGCCAGAGCCTGTTGTAGCTTCCTGTAGATTCCCGTCGGAGAAGTAGTGGTGTGGGGGGCTAGATTGGGGGGCAGGGGGTTGTTTCTGAGCACATGAAAATGGACTATGGGGCACCATGGAGACTCCGTCTGTCTTGAAAAGCTTGCAGGCTGGATTGTTCAAGGATGGTTTCACTTGATCGATCTAAAGTGTTGAACTGAAAACCCACTTAATACCCGCCGGAGTGTAATATTTGTATCTTTCATTTCTTTTATTTTCTTTTTCATGTGCATTCAAATAACCATGGTGTATGAAATGACACATTTTGTGACCTCCTTCAAATTCTTAATGAAAAACCACTGAGTACTAAACACACTCAATCCTTTTGTTTTTAGTTTGCAGATGCACTGGCTGGTTGGAAAGAAAGGGTTAATTTGTAACCCACGGGCTGTGCGGCTCTTGGCCGGCTCACTGGAGAAATGTAGCCCCCTTTCATTCTGTGGGTTGTTTACACGACTGGCAGCCATTTTAGACTGGAGCTCTGCTAACACGGAGCGCTCTCAGGTTTCTTAGGCTTTCACAGTGCAGCGAGTTCAGTCAGCGGATTGTTCTGTCATCCATCTTCCATTCCCCCTCACATACTCACACAAACACAGTCTCATTCTACAGTCTGGTCACCATCCACTGAGAGCTGTATAGGTGCTGTGTTGTTTATGAGAGCATGAGCCATGTGAGGCCGTATATAACAGAGATTTCTCCTTGGTTAAGGGGAGTTCTTCGGTGTAATGCATATCTGAGGTGTGTTTTATTATATTGTTGCAGCAGAAGTATAATAAAAGACAACAATGTTTTAAAAAATACTTGAGTTTATTCATCATCATAAAGACAACAAAATCTTCTGATTTGGATTGGATTTATTAAGGATAATCATAATGGATGTAGCTTGCCCAGTCAGAACAGTTTTGTTACCAAAAAATAATAAATAAATATATATATATATATATATATATATATATATAGATAGATAGATAGATATTCATTAATAAATTAATAAAGCACAATGGAAAGGTGCTTTGACAAAATGATTATAAAAACAAATAGTATTATTTTTTAATTACAAGATATTGCAATAGCTTATTTATTTTATTTTTATTTTTTTGTACTTTTAATTGCAATTTCTCAAGACTTTTCTCTGTCCTACTCTCTTGTTTTATCTTTTTTCTTCAGTCACTCAACCCTGTCTTGTTCTAAATTTGAAAGCGCATGCTTTCACCGAGCTGTTAAGGGATCAGGATTCTGTGTCTGCATTAGTGTCTGTCTTTCTGTCTGTCGCCTTGATCTTGTACCAACAAACACAGATGATCTCATTGGACCAAAACCATCAGTATTAATAGCAGCGAAACTCCCATGTAATGGAAACCTTCCCAGCGACCTTGTGGTGAAACCAGAGGTTGACATCTATCTCGGATGCAGCTGCAAGAAAGGACCATGGTGTAGTTTGCCCACTGAAGGGTCTAAATGAAGGATTTTTTTTAAAGGTAATGTCATTTATTTGTCTATGGGTCTTTAACTTTAGCACTGTTGCTTTCCCATTGCTCATGCCTTTGAACCTTTATTCCAGACCTTCTAATTGGATCTAAACTAAGTTCCTCTGTGTAAAAACAACCCCAGCCCATCATCACACCCGGAGTGCTATCATCTGCTTTCATTAGGAAATGAGCAAGATTGATCACCCAGAGCCTCCAGAGCTGTTTGTTACAAGCATGTCGTCAAACACATCCTCTATTTCCGAGATAGATTTAGCCTTTTCTAGAATCAATAAGCCATGTATGGTACTGTACGAAAGCAGCGCATTTGTTTCAGATGATTTTGTGAGCATGTTGATATTTGTTCTGTGTTGAATTGAGCAGACTTTGACCTTTTCTGTTTGGTTTGATCATCAAATCGGCAAGTGTGATCAGTTCAAGCGTGCAAGCCATCAGAAATTACACGGCCATGTTATACATCATAGAATTGAGCTGTTTTTATATTTTTGGATCTTTGCATAATTTTCAAGAAATATCTGACATGAAGCTTGTTTCAAAGTGCACTGACCCCAAAAATGTTTGGTCATTAATAAGAATTTGAGGGAAAATGTAGTTTAAGGAATAGTCCAACCAAAATGAAAATTACCTGAGAATTTACTTCTCCACAGGCCATCCAAGATGTAGATGAGTTTTTTCTTCATCTGAACGGATTTGGAGAAATGTAGCATTACATCACTTGCTCACCAATGGATCCTCTGCAGTGACTAGATAGTTTTTCACTGGAGAAAGAAATATTATATATAGGGAACTCATATTTTAGCCAGAATTGATGGTTTGAATGGATCTTTATGATCAATTTATTATAAACCATGCTGCTTTTTGTTTCACAACATTAGTTTATTATGGACTGAAGTCGAGTTGTGGATTATTGTGATGTTTTTATCAGCTGGTTGGACTCTCATTCTGACGGCACCCATTCACTGCAGAGGATCGATGCAAAATTATATATAATGCAACATTTTCTAAATCTGTTCAGACGATGTAGATCATTTACATCTTGGATGTCCTGGGGGGTGAGTAGATATTCAGCAAATTTTACTTTTTGGGTTATAATTTAAAATGATGCACATAATTCCTAGTTGTCCCAAAATAGACTTAATTTTCCTTAGGCAAAATTATAACCTTTGTGAAATGTTGACATTTCTAGTTTTTGAGAGATTTTTATTTGTACTTTCCCCCCATAATAATAGTCTCCTTCCCTCCTGCAGACATGTCAAGAATGGTAAACAAGCAGTTATGTTCTGAAATAACATTAATATTTAACTCTACTCATCTCAACAGCTGAAGTCATGTACTTTCTGTACTCCCTGTTCATTTTTCCTTGTATTTTATTCCACTCTGTCTTCCCCCGTTTTGTTGACTCTACGTTTTTGCAGAGTATCCAGCTACCGCCTGCCATGTGCTGTGACCTCAGCTCCTCGCTGCTGATTGGTTAATAGAGACTTTGACAGTGCTGCAGCCCGACCGCCACCAGTACCCCCTGCAACATGAGGGGTTTCGGATGGGTTCAGCCGTAATCACCTTCCTTGTGTCACATGGGCCGCGTGTGACCCCCCTCCCCCCCTACATGTAGCCCATCTGTTCTGTGAACGAGACCTGTGATGGTGCTTCATTACAGAGTGTTACAGGAATGTCAACAGCTGTACCAGACTTCCCTTCACACTTCCAGAATAGAACTAAGTATGGGGAAAATGTATGTGTAAATTGTTTTTGCAGATGGCTTATTTCAGGCTTGGCTGTGATGACGTTCACGCCAATCTTGAAATGGAATTACAGGAATGCTGTTGAAATTCGAAAGAATGTCATTGACAAACTTTCCTTGCTGAATTATTTTTTTTTATGTTGCAGGGTAGTTCACCCAAAAATGAAAATTTAGTCATTAATTACTCATCCTCAAGTCATTCCAAACCTGTAAGATATTTGTTCATCTTTGGAACAAAAAAAATATATATATTTTTGAAGAAATCCGAGAGCTTTCTGACTCTGCATAGAGAGTAACACAACTGCCACGTTCATACATACATTTTTTTTTTTTTTTTTTGAGGTTTGCTCAAATACTTAATGCCAAGAATAGGAAATATCAACAGTGATGCTTGCCTTAGCTTTGCACCCATTTCACATGCAGTCATTAGTGGAGTAATTTTACCGAACCATGAGTGGCATCGTCTCTGACATTTTCCACAAATGCTGGCATGGCATTAGATTGTGTGGCTCTCCATGTCTTCAGTGTGATTAGGGGATGGGGTCTGTTCTTTAAATAGAATGCCAATGAAGGAGTGCATGGTCTGATTGGCAGTGGCAATGTATAATTCAGTTTTCAACCCCAAAGGATTCAGAGCGTGTCTGTGTTCTGATTACTAATCTGCAGACTCTGTAACTCTCCCCACCTCCTCTATGGCAAAAAGCCGCGACCAGCTATCAGCTGCGGTGTCTATCATGAACTGTTGCGTGCCAATCTGGAGTGCTCCGCTAAAAGAAGCGGGAGGGGGTGAGAGAAGATGCCCGTTACCATGGAGAAGGAGACGTGGGGTGATGGTGGTAGGTTGTAAAGTCTAGGTCTTTTTAGTCTCCTGATCCTGTTTTTCATTTCCTCTTCTCAGAGCCATTCTGAATGCCCTTTCAGTCCATGAGAAAATAGTTTCCTGCGTTGTAGAGGAGATCTTCTGGCATCTTTGCATGTGGACGGCTGCTGTAGTAGTCCAGGATTGTCAGTGGTATAGTCTGTAAAGCAATAGATTTTGATGTCCAATTTGTTCCTATTTGTGCTGTTTGGAGAAGAGGTGCCCTTTGAAAAATATTGTGTTAGATTTACAATAAAAACAGCAGCTTTTGTTGCCAGTAATTCAATGTAGTGACATAGATTCCTATATATTTTTGCAACTTATAACTGTTTATTGGAGTAAGTTATGTAACGTTAATATACCGAGCTAAACCAAAAACTGCTTTTTACCTAAAAATGTACTGATAACCAATATAATACAGGTGGTTAAAATAAAAACTGCTGTTAGTTTTATGCAACAGCTCTCATTTTTTTTCCCCCAAGCCAAATTATTTTAGTAGCACTCTGGATGGGATGAAAAATTATAGTCTTGATTTTGTAAAAGTAATTCATTGCTATTTGACTGTGGAGGTCAATTTATGGTCAGCATCCATCTCTCGCTCTTGTTTTCTCACTGGGTTTGGCCATCTCTCGGCTATCCATCATATATCTCACATATCATTGTGATTCTGTTTTTGTTCAGGAGCCAAACCCCTTTTTGTTTCATCTGTCTGACCCGTTCACATTTCTGGTAATCAGAACCAGATCCCCACTCCAGGAGTCCAGACGTCCCACAAGCCCAGGAAGGAGCCACTTGCCTGGGGTGAATTCTGGCGGTTTGGTTGTACTTATTCACATTCCATGGCACATTTTTTTTGGAAGCGAGTTTGAAATCTCGCTGAAATGTTGGCCAAAGAGTACAGTGAATCTACTACATCTTTCTAGCTTTCCTTTTTACCACTTTCAACTTGTGTCCCCAGCATTTTACAGCTTCCCAGAAAACAGTCCCCAGCTTTTCCCAAATTTCAAACCCATTACTGAATCTTCAACCTCGTGTTCCCATGTTGTCTGCATGATAATCATATATATGTAATATCCATCCGAGGAAGTTTAGAGCAAGGATGAGTCATAGCTAGTGCGGTTTTAAATCAGAGCGCGTCATTCACACCCCTGAATGTCTGCTTCTCTTTTTAAACATTGCTCGTGCACACACTTTTGCAGGATCCGCTGTAGTCAGGAAGACTCCTGCTGGTTAGTATGTGGAATTGCAGGCTGCTTTGTGGAATTGGGTTTTTGTTCAGAGGTAATTGCATTCTTACTTGGTTTGAGCTCTTGAATAGTCTATTGACTGTACGATCTCATCCTTTTTTACTGAATCTAAATCAACTTCAAAGAAGTCACATCGCATCAATATTTCCCACATATCGCTGAAACACACAGGCACCACCAAGATTCCTCTTTATTGATTATTGGTTCAGATGAACAAAACAGCTCCCTGCAAGTTCAACCCCTTAAATGGCACCAAAGTCAATATTACATCCAAATAGATTGTATTTACTTTAATAGTGCACATTCCTAGATTAATTTTGAGATTTATCACCACTTGTGATATTTCATTTCTTTGCCTTCAAAACTGCTATTATTTTCAGTATTGTCAGGAAGACTTATTAATTAGTCCACCTTTTCCTTTTCCAATGGATAAATGAAAATCCCTCCTCTTTACTTTCCTTTTCCTTGAATATCTTGTTTATATATATATATATATATATATATATATATATATATATATATATATATATATATATATATATATATATATATATATATGCATCAGATTAGGGATGCACACCTAAAATATAGGTTCCAAAAGGAAGTTTTTACAGCAGTGCCATAAAACTATATCATGGTTCTCAAAAGAACCTTTCAGTGAATAGTTCTTAATATAACCCTTTTTTTTCTTAGTGTGAATACTGTTTTAATAATCTGAAGAAATTTTCTTCCACTTTTCACAGGCTATTGTTCAAAGCAAATGTTAATGGTTGTTAAAGGTTCTCCATGGAGCCATTAAATTGTTGAATTTGATTCTAAATGCATCATATTATTGAAGTACACTTTTTAAAATAAAGGTTCTAAAAGGAGGTTTTCACTCCAGTGCCATAGAAGAACCATATTTTTGGTTCTCCAAGTTCTTAAAAGAACCTGTTTTCTTAATGTGTGTGAATACCATTTTAATAATAAAACCTTTTTTTATTGTAAAGGTTCTTCATGGAACTATCAATGCCTTTGTTTTGAAGTGTGAATTGTTGACTTTAACGGCAGATCCTCCAAAAACCAACTTTTAAAACTCATCACATGCGTTGACCACACCAGACAGCGAGTCTAATGTATTGCAGGCTGTTTGCTAATGACAGCCGCCAGTCCTGGTACAGATGTTGAGCCGTAGAAGAGAGCAGTGTCGCCCAAACTCCCTGTTCATTCACAGTGATTAATGAAACCCCAGCTCACCAAGCCCCTCTCTCAGCCTCCATGGACTGCTTCGGTCTCTCAGGTCCCTGCTGTATTTCCTTCACACTGTCAGCTTTATACCAGAGTGTAGTGCATATTTATGAAGTGCACTTGCGGCTTGTTTTTCTTACATTTACTGTCTGTGGCTCTGGATATTAATCATACGTCACTCACTCCCTCTGCTGCAGCTGTCGCTGCCCTTATGGACATACACCAGCCGCATAATTGAGTGAAATGCTCCAGTTCTGCAAGAAGTAGGTCCAAGGTGCCAACAAGTACTTGCCAGGGTACTTGTGGTGAGTGTTAACGTTTAATTAGTTTTTATAAAATGACGTTATATTTCCTGCTGTATGCTAATATGTTTATTTAATATGCATATATCAGATATCCATTTTAGATTCCATTCCTACTGAAGGTTTTCAACTGAAACCCATTGGCTACTTACCTAGATGTACTCAATGCACGCCCATAGCTCCATCCCAATTCTAGTAGAATACAAGTTGAAGATTAATACCCCAAATCAAGGTATGCTGAATACATTGAAAAATCATCTTGGTGTCTAGATAATGTACAGCTTTTATAAAATGTACATTCTCAGTAATGCAAGTTTGGAATGACAGAAGGGTGCCAGAATTTTATATTTGGATTCAGCTTTCCTTTTAAAGCTGGAGACACCTTCCAGTCACCAGTGAAGTAGGTTGAATATATGTGAATGGAACACCTTCTGATATAATATGTGAAATGTTTATGAATTTACTTATCCACTTGATCTATTTCTACCCTACAGTCTTTTAGGTCATAGTAGTAAAACTTTGAAATGGGATGTCATTTGGGTCTAGGTTCTTTAGATCCCAGCGTTCTTCAAAATATCATCTTTTGTCATAGTCATAGTTAATATTTATGTGAACAGTCCCTTTAACGTCCATTCATTGGTATGAATATGTGTTAATAGAGAGGATCATGTACCTTTAGCCTGTCGTAACTGCAAAATAAACCCCTTCAGGAAAGTTGAAGACCAACTCACTGTACATTAACTCATTACATGCAGCTGTGTTCAGTTTAACAGAATGAAAGTGGGTCAAAATGCTGTTCAGTTAGGCTTCTCCTACCGTTTTTCTTCCAGCTGAATTTGGTGTTGGGATTTTAAACTGTGATGAGGTTCCTCATACACTCCCTCTGCCTGCTGCAAGGATTTGCTCTAAATTTCATCTGATATAGTGAAGACTGTGTGTGATGTAACATCATATTTTCATGAGAGCTGCGCTCTTTTGACGTGACACGTCTGATTGCCGTGGGTGCAATGGTTACTGTTGCCGGGGGACGTTTCGGTCTGATGCCCTTTCCGTCAATGGGACAGGCCGTGGGGGGAGGAGCCCCTTAGCATGTCATTCCGATGTGACGAGCAGAGATGACATGGGCAGAAAATAACCTTCTTTTTCAGCCCCAACCGAACCCACTTTACCGTCTGATGCAACCAGCCAATCGCAGCTGGCTCTGTTGCTAGGTAATCGCTCTGCCGCCCCCTAAGTATGTTAATATGAGGTGACTGCACACCCCGAGACGAGATGGGAGATCTTATGGATGTGAGTGTGTTGGGGGTTGTCTACAGTGAGGGAGAGCGCTGAGATGATGGGGAAGAAATGCAAAGTCCAACAGGCAGAATTAGGGGACAGCCAGTGATGAGAATGAATCACCGTGATCAGATTCACTTGGTGGGTTTGGTTTCCTCAGCAGGTGGAATTTAACTGTGAAAAGTTGCCAAACAATGGGAACTTACCAGACCTTTAGCCCTTTCTCATGTTGTTTTGGTAACATTATATCTTGGTAGAACACACTGGCATTTTTGTTCTTGACAGTCTTTTAAATAATAACTGCTTTATATTTTTATACATTGTAAAATGTAATTTATTCCTGTGATGGCAGAACTGAATTTTCAGCATCATTACTCCACTCTTTAGTGTCACTTGATCCTTCAGAAATCATTTTAATATGATTATTTGCTGCTCAAGAAACATTTCTGATTATCATCAATGTTGAATTTGCTTAATATTTTTTTTTTTTTTGTGGGAACCATGATCATTTTTCTTTTATGACTGCAAAGTTCTAAATAACAGCATTTATTTTAAATAGAAATATGATGTAATGTAACATTATAACCTTCCTCACTTTTGTTCAGTTTAATGCATACTCGATGAAAATCTTACTGACCTCAAACTTTTGAATAGTGGTGTACACAGTGCTCAATATGCAGATTTTATGCATGGAATTCCCAGATGAATTGGATTAAAAATCCACCACTTGGCTGGAATAAATCACACATTGTAGTAAGCCCATGTGACAGCGGTGTTGCATTCTGGCTGTTTGCATACTGAGTACTGTTTCACACAGTACTTTTAAATTAGCATAAAGCAGGATGAATTTAGATCAATTGGATTCTTTGCCTTTAATTTCATTTACTTAATCCACAGTATTGTAGAAGTCTATTCCGATTCCTGATATTATTGCTATTGTTTTGATTTTATTCAGAGTTAACCTTTATATGTGACTTTTCCAATAATATCACACATGTACTTAGGAGCTCTTTCAGTCTGCGACTTGCATGTGTCCTATCCTGGTGCACATACATCAGCCCTGCTATTGAGATGCAGTGGTGTTGCAGCAGCAGCAAGCAGTGATGGACGGCTTGTCAGAGTGACAGCCACCAGATCACACACACACACCGACGTGTATGTGCTTGCATTAATATGCATGAACCCTGCACACATCACATGCCCCTGGTTGTTATTTGGGGGAAAAGACCTTTACATTAATCAAAAAAATGCATGAGCTTTGTGTTAAGTGAGATAAATATTAATGAGGAAGCATGGTTTGGGATGGGCGGATGTAGTTTAATAACAAGCGTATGTGTGCTGGTGTTCGCTGAGGAGGATGCTGGGAAGGCCGGCAGGGTGCGGGCCAGTGAGCAGAATACTAATGCGGCTGCATACCTTTGTTCTGTTCCAGCCCTTACGCTTCTCTGGAGTTTTCACATGCAGCCGAGTGCACTGGAAGAGCAGGAGAGGAGATGTTGGCTGTGGACACACTAGAATCACAGTCTTGTCCCTTCATAGAGCACATAAATAGCACTGGATTTGCTATGACATGCACCGGCGTTATTATCTACACTACACTACTGTAATCAGACTTTTGAACAGTAGTGCATTGTTGCTTGAATGGTAATTAATAAATAATGACTATGATAATTAAATTGAAATGAATAATTGTATTAATTTAATCATAGGTAACATAAATGTTTATTTCAGGAACATGACACTTAGGTGAACATGTGATCATAAACAACATAATTACTTCCTTGATTTAACCAATGCACATATCCTTTGCTAACGATCTTGTGAAAGGACACTTTGTGAAGACTTTCAGTTCATTCGCTTGTTTTCAGGACAACCTGTATTGACCAATCAGGATCCAGAACTGGAACTATTCGTTTTATAATTGTGCATATACATAAGGGAATTTATTCTAGCGCATTTTATTGTGCAAATATGACATCGCATGCACTACTTGTATGTTCACAAATGATGTTTGCGTTCAGTAGTCTGCATATGTGTTCTCTCCTCCTCTCCCCGCTGTAGCCGGGGCTTTTCCAGAGGGAGTTTCACCACATTAGTAGACTCCAGTCTAAATGTCACCCACTACTGAAAGAAAACTCCTCCCTGCACCAGCAAGGAGCCCCTGCACTGACCTTGATCCTGCAGAAATGTCATGGATCCACCCCGCCATGACATTACACTGGAGAGAAGGGACTATATTTGCACATGAAGACTCTTGCCATTTAAAATCCCACACAACCATGTGTCACTTTATGTCACTTTTATTCACAGTTATTTGTCTTTTTATTACACACTGGTGGTAACAATGACTTGCAGGCTTGCTGTCTTTGGTCTGCATTGTTAACTATAAACGACCCTTTACATAGATGTTGCCAATAAAGAGTCATTTGTATTTTATACAAATATACTTCCTTATGTCAGCTGCACACAGTTGATAACATAACAGACTGGCATTAGCATGTTGACAGTTGAACACCTGCAAATCTCACTGTAGTGTTGTCACTTTTTCCTTTATACTGTATATCATTGTCTGAGCACATGCTCTTAAGCTCACAGGTGATTTCAATAGAGATTACATAGATGATTACCTAAAAAGGACACATTAAACTGATCAAAAGTCTTGATCAGGAGATTTCACATTGTTTCAAATGTTTTTATTTCGAATAAATGCTGTTCTTTTTTTTCCGTTTCCACAGAAATATTAAGCAACACAACATGTATTTTAATCGTTGATTAAAAGAACTGTTTCTTGATCAGCAAATCAGCATATAAGAATGATTTCTGAAGGATCATTTGAGACTGAAGACTGGAGTAATGATACTGAAAATTCAGCTTTGCAACGCAGGAATAGATTACAGTTTAAAATATATTCCAGTAGAAAGCCATTATTTAAAATTTTAATAATATTTTACTGTATTACCGTTTTACTGTGGTTTTGATCAAATAAATACAGCCTTGGTGAGCATGAGAGACTTCTTTCAAAAACAAAATCTCACTGACCTCAAACATTTCAACAGTATTACTGAATGTATTTTGGATGTAAAACGTGTCATAATTTGTAACATGAATGCTCTGCTGCCTAGGATTTCGGCCTTAGTCTTTATACAACAGCATAAGTATGGTTTTGGAAGACAAGTTAAAATGTCTGTTCTGGAAGAACACAGAAAAATGTGAGTTATGTGCGCATATTGTGACGGAAACCTTGAGGGATAGTAAGCGGAGTAATTCGGAAGGGAGTTTCATCATTCTGGAGTTGGATTCAGCACTGTCCTCCTCTCTGTTTCTCTCCTTCAGGCCCAACTGTGTTCTGTCCTGTAAAATTGCTTTTAAATTACATTTCTAGGTTTCTCCCAATATTTCTTGCACTATCTCTGGAGGAGAGGAAATAAATATCCATTCGAAATATCCAATTTCATCTACTTCTGCGCTATATGGACACTGACAGTAAGCTGGACACAACCTGCAGGTCACTGTTCATCGCTATAAAGATTAGGGCTGTCAATCTAACCTATACATTTCTTTCAGTTAATTATAGAGAAAAAAAAATGCTCTATTGAGGCTTTTCCCAACTAAATATGGGCATATCATGAATATATATCTTTAATGATTATTCTGATTACAAAATTGAATTGATCGACAGCCCTAGTGGAGATGCATAGGTGACATCCTAAAATAAATCTGTAATTATTTGATAAGATTCTCATGCAGCATTTCTATTTGGAGCACATTTGCACTTCTGAAAACATAATCATCCGAAAAGCGGATGTGATGAAGAGTGTTAAGGGAAGCAGGGCACCCCTGTACAAATCATGATAAATGGGTGCAGACGATCAGCGCTCACCCATGCTGTGTCGCCAGAGCTTCACACTGCCTCAGGCATCAGGTGGCCAGATTTAAAGAGCCAGGGCCTAGGCCACATCTGTTGCGACTGGTCTGGCGTAGAGAGCCGGTGATGCTCAGGTCTGTGTGTGCGAGATGACATTTAGATGAGCGGGGGTTTACCCAGCAGCTGCGCAGTCGCTGGTGGCATGATGGATGATCGGTCCTGTTGCCTAATGTACAGCACAGAGAACTAGTTGTGTGCTGTTGCACGAATGCTTGTGTGGGTTTCTGCAGGAGACAGTGGCTCCGTTCTTTGTTTATCTTGTGTGTTTGTATCTATAACAGCTTTATATTTAGCAGAGACAAATGCACATACTTAACTCTGATGTATACCTGTAACTGTATAGTATGCAGTATACAGTGTACACTGCAAATTCAGTATACAGTACTTTTTTAAACAGTATTATGCTGTGTTGTTGTTGTCATATAACCTCCTAATGAAATTTATTCCATATGTGACTGAAAATTAATTTGCTACTTTTTCTTCTTCTTGTTATTTACCCAGATTGAGTTATTTTTTTAATAATAATAATAATAATTAAGCTGTCAAATAATTAATAACATTTTTGAATGTTATCAGTGCATTTTGCTACTTGTTCATTCATCACCATTGGAAAGAGCGTTTTAGTGATGCCAGACAATATTACTAACATTTGACACCCATAGAAATATTGTATTCAGTATACAGCAGCACATAACTACATACTGCAAGAAGTATGAGTGGTATGGTAGTATGCATTCCAGACCTGTTTTGTCTGGAAGAGGAAGACTGTATGGGTTTGGATTACAGCTACTATTTTTGCATTCTGCAGTATGTAAAGTGTCATATCAGCCTTAGATATAATAGTCCTCTTTTAAACTGTATGCTTTTGGAAACATAATACTTATACAATTTAGCAATATTTGTAGTCCAATGTCCATATGTATAGTCTTGGATATCATCTTCCTCTTCTAGATTATATGATTCTGGATGTATACTACTATACTACTATTGTTTTTGCCGTATGCTGTATGTATAGTCTTGGATATCATCTGTAGACTGTATGAGTCAGGATGCATACAGTACTTCTCATACTATTTCTGCAGTGTGTATGGTCTTACGTGCATATGTATAGTATCATATATTTCCCCCCTCTATTAGACAGTATGGGTTTGGAATGCATACTGCTCATACCAGTTCAAACTACTACTGTTATAGCAGTGTGTATATTCTATATAGTGTAGAATTTTATGTCTTGATGCAAGCGTATACATAAAGTATGGTAGCATGCATTCCAAACTCTGCAGTCTAAAATAGCACTTCTCAAATTTGGATGCTTACTACTATATACTATTTTACTCATATTAAATCCTCTCCCATGGCCTCATGGGATAGTAAAGTGTCCATTCGATGCACACTTCAGAATCTCACCAGAAGTAAAGAGTCATCTGGGCACTGATTACATTGTACTCATTGTATGTAATTGCAGATGCATGCATAGACATCTTCTAGAAGACTATATGGGTTTGGAATGCATGCTACTATATTAGTTTTAATATGAATTTGGAACAGCATACACATATTCTACTTTGACTATATCCTTTAACAATATGCTAGTACACAGTTCAGAGTATTAGTTGGATGACACAGACTTATACAGAAATATAGTCTTCTGTATGGGTTTGGAATGCGTCGCTACTTATTTCTGTAGAATGTATGTTGTGTGCAGTATGAATGTGTTAAACATTTTGAATTGACATTGAAACGGTGCACGGTCACCTTTATAAATATAGTCAGCAGTCAGAAACCCTGCTGTTTTTTGTTACCCCGGTCTCCCTTGCTCCACGTGAGGTGCACCACACTGCAGTGAATAACACACCTGCCCCTGACATTTCACTCGTCCTCTCACAAATAGCATCTCTTCACCAGACCGCACGTTTGAAGTTCATGTGGGTTCTTCCCGCCACATTACTGCAGCCCACTGTAGCTTTTCCTGAGGAACCTCACCCTTCCTCCACCCTCTGCTTTCACCTATTCAGAAGAGGTTTTTCCCCTCTCGTTCCTGCTCCAGATCTGCCGTGACAGACAAATGAAGCCCAACACGGAGCGCTCTGATTGGACAGATGAGGAAAACACATCTTTTTTTGTTCTTGTTCTATTTTTGCTACGAAGCTATGCAGCTTTTGGATGATGAATCGTTCTTCTCTCTGTACACTCCAGAAAGAGCGATCTTCCAAGCTTGTGGTTTGGCGTCTCGTCGAGTTAAACCTCAAGTGATGCCTAGATCTAGATGATAAACCGAAAATGTGGCAAGCGTTGATAAAACGCTCTTTTTCTCTTGCAGCTGACAGAAAGTCGATATCCAAGTTGGGAAATACTCGGAATGTGTAATTACTATCCCTGACAACCTGACAGGTGTCACCTATTGATTATGTTTTCATATTGGCACGCAAACAACCCTCCAAATGATTGTAAAGAAGGGGGGAAAATCCATATTTTGTTTGGCAGCACATTAAAAGGAGATCCATGCTCATTTTTAGAATGATTCCTATCACCGTACACACACAAACAGGGATGCTTATTAAACGCCACACTCAGAAATGTCATCTCTATTCGTTGAAGGAGACATTAGGATCGTTTGACCTCTAGCAGGGTGTTCTCCTTCCTTGCCTTTCCGTATCTACACCCTGATCAGTTTGAGCGAGATCAAACAGCCCGACATCTCCCTCTTCAAATGGATTAGCTCCTTTAGTGGCATCTTAAGCGTGCTGTGTGGAAGACATCAGAACAACTGCCGCCCCACGCAGCACTGCTCTCACCTTCATGTTTATTTATTGCAAAGCCCCTAAAAGGCAAAAAAAAAAAAAAAAGCACCTGTTTCCTTTCCTGGCTGCTCTGATGAGACGGATGTCTAATGCATCTGCCTGTTGTGCATCTGTTGCCAAGCAATGGATCAAGCACAGCACTGTCTCGGGTTAACACAGGCTTTCCAACATCAGACTGTTCACATTGAGAGATTTCGGATGTTTCGTCTGTATCATATCCGTGAATTTATGAGACCTGTGATGTTTAGAGGCATCGTCTGTCAGTAACTAGGAAGAGCAAGATGTTCTTATAAATAGTTAAAATCAATTTTTATTGCATTGTACAATTAATAAACTTCTATAGACTGACCTGTTTTATCGATCAGTCATGCAATTTGTTTTACTAATTGCTCTGTACTATTTTGTTCTGCTTATATTCTTTTATACTTAATTTTTCCTGACATATTTTTTATTTTATAAAATTTTATAGAAGTAGGCCTAGTTTTAAAATTCATTTTTACATGCTTTTTATTTTTGATAATAAATCGGTAATTAGTTTAGATTTTTTTTATTGTTGATAAGGGTGGACAAAAATAATGGTTGCTAGGGCCCTCTGAGTTGTTCCTAGGTGCTAGCATGTAATATTCTTGTCACTATATGGCTCTGGCCCCCTCTTCAGTACGTTTACACAGCTGAGTTAAGGTTGCTTTGTGCCTGCTCAGAACTCTGTGTAAAGACGTAATGCTGCATAAAAGCCAGACTAAATAATTCCTTCTCTGACCCACCTCAAATCCTAGTATACAGTGTACAGTATACAGTTGTAATTGCTGTGCAAATGCATTGATTAAATAGTCTGTGTAAAGACTAAATGCCTTTTCAGAAGCGATTCTGTGCCACCCATGCAGTGTAAATGTTGCATTAAGTTTGGATTGCTCACCAAAACGAGCCTTTTTTGAAGTACTAATCAATTAATTAATGAATAGTACCTGTAAAAATCATATCATGTATCATATATATATATATATATATATACACACATATGTACGGCAAGACTGAACTTGCTATCCTGCACAGTTTTCTCAATCACTCTCAGAGCCTGCGATGCATAATTGAGATTATTCTGCCTTCTGTTCTTTGTGCACAGATAGAATGAATGGCTCTCTGTGTGTGAAGCGGAGAACATTTCTGTGCACGTCGGAGTGTTGATGAGAGTGAGCACATAGTTGTTTGTTAACCGTTTCGTGCCGCAGAGCCTCAGAAATCTCAGATGGAACGGCTGGCAGTCTTTGCACACCATGTGCCCAGCTCTTGAGACTGGAAGCTGTCTATCTTTCAGTTCTGACCTTTGTTTTGAACACAGCTCTGGGAGCAGTTTCTGTCCCTCCCTCTCTATCTCTCTGTCTCTCTGTTTCTCATTTCTTTTTCTTCCTTGTTCCAGTTTCTTTCTTGTTCGTTCTCATTTTTAACACGCTTTGTGTTTCCTTGCCATCTCTTCCTTGTTTAAATTTCCTTCTTCTCTTTGTTGTGCCAACAGCTTCTCTGTCTAAAGTGGGTGATCAAGCTCAGCATTTTATTTGCCTCGGTATGCATTCTCACACGACAGGTTTCCTTTCTCTCTGTGGCTTTAAAAAAAAGCCTGTATGTGTGTGTATATTGAATATTGTAGTCATTATTGTTGTAAATGATCGGTATGGGTATTATCTTTGCAGCCCCATCTTCTTATTGGCTGTGATTTTCATGTCACACAACATTTTTTTGCCTTCAGTGTATGGAACATTTGAGGGAACGTGCTAACTGGCTTATAGTCCAAAGAAATCTTATCGGTCATAAATGCAGACATGTTTTATTTATGCAAAATGTTTTATGTATTTTTCCTTTTTATTCTGAGGTGAAATATGACTTGAGCATGTTTTGGTGATTCACCTCATAAGATTTGCAAACGTGCAGCAGCTCATTAAGTGAACAGATTTTAACGTCCTGTTTAAATAACCTCTTTTGCTCCCAGCATTTCAAGGAAAGTAGGTGTGATTTGCCTAAAAAGTGTCTTTTGTAAAATTGGTTAGCATGATCTTGGCTAACTGAACCCGTCTCAGGGTGATTAATTGCTGCAACATTAGACAAGCACCGCAGTGTCGGAGAAATGGCCTTCACAGTAATGTTAGATGAGCTGGCAACCCAAGACTGTGAAAACAGTCCAGACTAAAAGCCCTTGGCTGGAACCCGATAAACCCCTTCAGCTGAGGACCCTCAGGCCCCTTCATTACAGTGCACTTACGTGCCAGTATAAATAGATATTTCAACTTCAGTTTGAACTGATTGGGGTTTTACGCCCGATACTTCTCATGTGAAATGTGGTGTAAACACTGAGCGGTTCAGACAGACAGCGGGAAGTGTGCACAGAGGGCAGATTAACAGGCTCCTCAGAAGAATAATGTGAACATCACTTGTATACGACCTCAGCGTCCTTTAGATGAACTCCATATTGTAATGCACAGTGCAGTTTTAGTATGCTGAATGCTTAAGCAAGAAGTTGAAAATGTAGAATTTGGAGATAAACGCCTGATATCCAGTTGTTTTTTTGTGGCAGCTCCCATATAATTGAAATGGTCAATAGATATATACCACATTTGGAATTTTGGAATTTTAATTGAGTAAATTGAGTAAAAATTGTGTAAACAACAAAAGAATATACCTTGCACACCAACATTTTTTTTTGTTATATACATTTTAATGTTTTTTTACAGGCTATGGTTTGTGTGAATTATATTTTTCCCTCTTTATAAGAATACATATTGTGTGAAATAAACATTAAATTTGAAATCTGCAAATTTATAATTGTTATTTTTTTTTGTTATTTAATTGTATTGTTAGCTTTAACATTATCCACTTTTGAAACAAGCAAAATGAAAAAAATCTTAAATCGTTGCATAAGTGACAGGTTTTGTACAAATGTTTTTATAAATTATTTATGCAGAGCAATGTTAAAAAACGTGGTTATTTATCATTAAATAAGAATAATTCATAAAATTATTTACACACACATTTGATTTGGACGTTTCCTCCCAGTTTGATCAAGCATGCTGAGAAATTATACTGAACGTGACTTTGTGCATGAATCTACTTGATGTAAGAATCTTTTGCTGTCTTTATTATTTCAGGAAAAGCAAGGCGCCACCTAAAGCATCTGTTGGTCTTACTGGTAGTGTACAACCTGAAGAACCAGCTTTTATATTTAGCCACAGAATGAATGGGAGAACCAGGCAGAACATATTATGTGGCGTGTTCCAGCCTGGCTTTGCAAAGAGCCAGTGAGTTGATGCAGGATCTGGGGCAATTTAAAAATGAGATGAAGAGTCCACTGCATGTGAGAGCTTTAGAAATCAATGCTGACTCTCACACTTCAAACTCTGATAGTCCTGCTTTGGGTTTAGTTACTAGAATGGATCTCTGCAGTGGCATTGGCCAAACCAATTAAAACATTAATTGCATCAACTAATCTGTCGATATTCTCAAACAGGTCGATTGCTAAAAAGTGGCTTTGCGCATTTACATTTTATAATCAACTTTTGTTATATTATCTATCTATCTATCTATCTATCTATCTATCTATCTATCTATCTATCTATCTATCTATCTGTCTGTCTATCTGTCTGTCTGTCTGTCTGTCTGTCTGTCTTATCATGGATATACAAACATACATACATATGAATGTGTATCTATACTGTGTGTGTGTGTGTTTATACATTAAATACATTTGTTGCCATTCCTATGCTTTAAAAATGGAAGGTTCATAATGATGTGATTTATTGTTTAATTCTCTTTTTAATTTACAACATGGTAGATGCTATCATCAGCTAGCATCACAATACACAATATTATTATGATCATTTATTCAATTATTTACCTACCTAGTTTCATAGCCCGAGAGTGAACAAACTCTGGGATAATGCTGTAAGCAGCCTAATGTTCGTGTGATCTATTAATTACAACTTATATCTTTCCAGCCAAGAAGTGCATCATGTCAAAAAATATTATTGTATTAACTTGATAATAAAAAAGAAACTTTGCAAGTTGCTAATTATAAACTTACATTTCCTCAGTAATTCAAACAGAAGCTACAGAAAACGATCAAAGAATATTTACATTATCAAAGAACATCATCACTTACTTCAGTCTAGAGCGAGTTTATGCACTTCCGTTAAAATCAGTGAAGCTATCTACACTGTATGATGAATAAATCTCTTCAACTTACATCGCACATACATCTGCACTTCATTGTTTATGATGAGAGAATTTGCGTGAGAGCAGAATTCAGTCAGCCAGAGCGCACTGAACAACAGAACTCTGGTGTTTCAGCGGTGACTCATCTGGACGCTTCTGATTGGCCGTTGCATTCCTAAATTCAACTGAATCATGTGTGTTTGGTTATAATGCGCAACACTGTAAAACACACAGAAAAAAATATAACAGAACAAATAAGCCCTATTATTAATTAGATAATAATACTAGCCTGATAATAACAATTATAATAATAAATATTATAATTACAATCATCTTGATATTATCAAAGGCATCAGCAACAGGTGATATCTCTAATTATTGTTGATACTCGTCTGTCAGCACAACCCTAGTCGATGCAAACCACACAGTAAGATTATTTATAACACATGAATGACAAAATGGTCAAAAACAGCTTCACAATAATAAGTAAGAATCAAGACTGTGACATAGACTGTCTACTGGCATAAATGGTATAATAAAATGTCCACTGGTGAGCTACTGTCACACTATATGTGTACATATACACGATCATACCTCCCTGTCCAACTCTTGGCATTGATCAGAAGGTTTCTGGTAATTTAAAGCGACCCAATGACAGTCAACGTGTTGAGCTCTGCATTGAGTTAATCTAATTGAAGAGGAACAACTGATGAAATCAAGCTGAGAGACGGAACCGAGACATTCATGTCTCATTGACCCGACACCAATTTTTCCAATTGTTTCTTCCCTTTGCTTCCCACACTAATAAATTACAGCGCCTCTTCGTTCTTACCAAATGTGCCCCTGCCTGTTTCCATCCATTACTGTCACCCTCGCTCTGCCAATAAGCCATTGAGTTTCCAGACACGTCTTTTGCGACTGAAAAATTCCATCAGCCCAGAATAATGTAACATACAGCAAATGACACATTAGCATATAATTGAGGATGCAGGATTTGAATGCTCTTTGGCCGCTGTCTCTCTCTCTTGCGAACTGAGACAGCCAAGTCACTAGTCTTGCCGTCTGGCCTGTTTTAATGCAATGTCACTCACATTGCACACTATGAAATGCCTGCTCGCAATATCCCATAATTTTTGGGCCATTTTATGAATACAAAAGCATTATACAAGTACATTTATTTTTCTCTGATTCATGTAATTACTCACTAACCAGCATGCTTTGCATATATGTGAAGTCTAAACTTCATTTTGTAGTTGGCAGCTAAGACTCTGCATTACGGTCCTTGTCCTTCCAGACTGCTGATGCGTTTCCTGTGCAGAATGCCAAGTCGACCCAGAACAGCAGGAGCAGCATCTCGCCCCCTCCGCCACGGCCCCGCCTCCTTCCACAACCCCCATCTCCATGGTAGGTTCCCATGGCAACCCCATCCTCTGCAGTTCCAGGTTTACGAGCCCTCTCTTCTGTTCAGTTTCTATCCACAGCAACAAAATGACACAATTGTACCTTTTGTATCCTGCAATTTCAGCCCTGCTGTTATTCAGAGACTGCTCCGATAAATCAGTGTTATCACTCGTTTACACCTGGGCTTCAGAATAAAATGTGCGGCACCCCACCCAAATGCAGCCACGGCAAAAACATTTTTAGGATTGTTTCTGTTTTTTTTTTTTTTTTTTTTTTGTCAAGAGTCAGTAATTGCATCCACCAATTTTGGTTCCAGTTTCTATGCGTTGAACTAAAATGTTGAACTATAAAAATGATCACACTATGTACTTCAACCTATCCGTCTGTCCGTGTTATGTAGACAGCGTGTTGAAGCCATTCAGGCTGCTGTTTTCTCCTCCTCTGAATCCGATGATGTAGACATGTAGTGAGTTTTCCAGAAAATGTGTATACTGTCTTGCCCGTACTTCTCATTAATATGCCATGTATTATAAAAAACTGCCATGTATTGTGCATGTTATTTTTTGACAGACATCAATTACGTGATATTCAAATAATGTGGATTTGATCATAAGGTAATGGTCATTTATTTCTAGCAAACCAATATTTAGTGTGTTAATTGATGCTCATGAGTGTGTTATGGCGATGTTTATATTCCAACCGACAGCCAGCTAGTTTTTGACAGACGTTATAATGTGCGTAAGAGGGAATTATGTTTGATTTTTGTAGTTATACGTGCTGGAGACATTCTAAATGCTTGAATATGAATGAATATGAATGAATATGAATGCTTAAATATTTTTGGTGATCATTATACTATTATTTTGTGGCTTAAATAAAGTACATGTCTCTCAGAAGCTGACATGATTGGCTTGTCAAGTTGTCACAAATTTTGTTGACTTTTCAAAATCAAGTACATTTTTTAAAAGGAAAGTGGTTTCAATGAAAAAAATTGTTTTTATTGTCTCTTGTTACAAAAATATTTAAGTTAAAATGCAGTCCCTGTTGTAAAAAAAAAAAAAAAAAAACAGTTGTTCCATACCCCTTTGCAGATAGATAGATATATAGATATAATTAAATTCACTCTGTACTAGATTTTGCAGATGATCTTGTAAACATCTTGTGGATGTGCCCCCATGCCCTCCTTTGCTTAATAACGCTCAGTTTATCATAAGAACAGAAAGTATTACTGTAAGAAAATCAATCGAAGCGCCTGATTAATAGTATTCTAGCGGCTGAATGTTTGACAGGAGCAGAGGTTTGAGTTTAGAGAGTCCCTCGTCAAGGCGAGCCTGCCAGAGCAGCATCTGCCGGCCCATGGAATGGATTTATGGAGCTCTCCGACAGATTTATTTTCAGGAGAGGATGAGAGGGAGAGACAGCCAAGGACCCTCGGTTGCCCACTTCGTGCTTCCCGAGAAGGAACGTGACACGTATACTACAGGGAAATATGCAGCAGTTCAGGCGAGATTTACACTGGGCTAGTGGAACAGTCACCTGTATTTGATCTTGAACTCATTTTAAAAAAATTATTCATAGTTTTATTCAAAAGGCATCCATTAATTTAATCAATAGTGACAGTAAATACATTACAAAATATTTATATTTCAAATAATTGCTGTTCTGTTGACTTCTATTCTTAAACAATACATATCACTGTTTCCACAAAACATATTTAGCAGTATATGGGAAATGTTGCTTGTGCAGCATTATAATATCAGCATATAAGAATGATTTATGAAGGATCATGTGACTCTCAAGACTGTAGCAATGATGCAGAAAATTCAGTTTTGCATCACAGAAAATAACTTGCATTTTAAAATATATTTAAATAGAACACAGTTATTTTGAATAGTAACAACATTTCACTGTATTTCAGTTTTGACTATTTTTCATCAAATTAATGCTGTATTTCAAAAACCTGACAACATTTAATACAAATTATCCCTTATATACAAATAATATATATGTCACCAGTCTGCTTTTTAAGAAGAATAAAATCAGTTTTGTAGTGAGACAGATGAAAATATTGCCAAAGCAAATAAATATCTCAACTACTGGCCAGTCAGCAAAAAAAACTCCTGATTGCTGAGGCCTGAAAGTGCTTCTGAATACCTTTCAGAAAAAAACAACAGTGCTCACCCTAATGGCTCATAGCAGCATTCCATAAAACATATTTATCATATTTATTCTCTGGAGCATCTCCCTTACAAAGACAGTTTGTTTTCCCCCTCATAATATACAGTCATTTAAATGCATCAAATATCTTTCAGTATCTTTCCTCCTCTCTCACAGCCCCCAGAGCGGGTTGATGCGATTACCATTGTTTCCATCCATGTTTGAGGATGCAGGACTGGTCCTGAGGCAGGTCAGGCAGAGCAAGAACGTTCTGGAAGAAAACCTGGAAAGCATTCTGACAGCCACAGATGGAGAGGTGCTTCACACGCAGTTAGTGGCACTGTCGAAAAACTGGTATGATGTGTCCATGCACAGAAAAGTGCAATAGTATAACACAGTATGTACACAACCCCCCCCCCCCCTCATTTTTCTTTACCACTTCATTTAAAAACTGTAGTATAAGAATACAGTGATCAGATAGCATCACTGAAACTTGGAACAGCCACTGTGCTTTCTCTGTAAAGGGTTGTATTTTTTTTTTTTTTTTTCATGAGTATCAGTGTTAACATCAGGGGAAAATCCAGCACAACAAATTGCTAGTTGTAAAGTGTAGCGCTGTAACAAATTTCCCCGTGCCTCTGAGAGCGCTGCTGGTTAACTTCTGCATGTTTTCATGCTTCTGAAAGTTTGGCTATGCTGAGGCGGTGAACCGGAATGCGATTTTGATTGACAGCTGGCCTCAGAGCACACTCCAGGCAGGAAAGGGCTAAGCCAAACGGAACCATCACCGTGATTGGCATCTGTCAGTGGAGGCCTCTACTCAGATGCTGCCAAAGTGGCACCCCATCTCAATATATTCCCCCTGTAACATCACATCTGAGAGCAGGGCATGCTACCGACTGAGGTTAATAGCTCTGGCATCGCATTAAACTCCACACAGAATATTATATTAACGTGTGGGGTTTTAATCAAATTTGACTGCTTGCCATTCTGCAAAGATTATCACAATTATAGCTTTTATGAACTATTAATCTTTAGGCAGTGTGTTCACGATTCAAAATCACCTTTCCATCAACCATTTTTCTTCTTTGTTGTTAATGTGAGTCGTCCATCAGTTCTAGTCATAATACAATTAATGGAAAAGTTTAATTAAAAGTGTAATTTTTGGAAGAATTTTTATGCAACAGTTTCACAGAGCAACCGATAAATGTGAAAAAAGGACCAAAAAATGATGTGCATTGTATTTTTTTCTTATTCCAACTCTTTTAAAATTATCTATATTATAGATAATTATTATTATTATTCGTAGTAGTTGTAGTGTTGATCATAAGAATGTTTCATAATTAATCATTTAATAATTAACAAAAATAATTATAATTATTATAGTAGTTGTTCTTGATAAAAATAACAATCATGATTACTGAAATTATTAGCAAATAAGACAAAATGAATAAGTGAAATTAACCTATAATTATAATAGCTAATAAAAAAAAGAAACTATAAAAATGTGTCATTCATTTCACACAAATTCTGATATTTTGTACTCATTTGTTAATTGGAATTAGTTTAGGTATGCCACTTTCATATTCAGGTCAGTCAAGTCAGATGTGAATCCCGGTCACAGTATGGTGTCGTCGGTACAGACTCACCTCCAGATTATGTCACAGTGAATTATAGTTCGCTTTTTTGTTTGCAGCTTTTAAATCGTATAACGCTTAGAGCCAGACGAAGCTGTTAGAGGGATGTTTTTTTGGATGTAGAGAGGAGTAACGCTTTATAGCAGGAGGTCAGACTCAATCTTCCCATTCTGCCTGCTCTCAATTTGACATTACCCCAGATCCCTCAGGCACAGAGCAGCTAATGGCTTGTGATACACCCATGAGCCATAGTCGCTGCCCACATCATGCACATTTCCAGAGATACAGAGATATAGAGACGTGACAACAGCAGAGTGCTAAAGCAGCAGTTTAAAAACTGAAATGGAGAAGGCCGCCCCAGGACTGCTGTCTGTTATATGAAGCGGAGACTGTGAGAACTGAATGGACAGCAGTCTTCCTACTCTTACCTCAGGCTCATTGCAATTTCAGTGCTGGAAAGATCCCAGGAAACCGTTTTTGATGCACAAATATTGCAATTAGCAGCCGACTGATTCACACTGGGCTACAAAAGTCTGAGGTCACTATAGTGAGCCTCTTTTATAATTTAGTACAACTTTGATCATTCCAAATTAAATTAACAACGTAACAAATTTAGTAGAAAGTTTAATTTGTGACTCCTGTTGTTTTAACAACATCAACATTCAAGCCGACATGATCAAAACCTGGTTTCCAAATTTAAATTAGTTTTTGAAACCCAGGTTTTCTGTTTTAATAGATTATAATAATGTTTATTATTATTATTATTATTATTTTATCAACAGCAATGAGTGTTGTTACTGATGACAATAATAATACAGATAAATAATAATAATAATAATAATAATAATGATAATAATAATTGATGCTAGTTTAATATCAGCAATTTTGGATATCTAATTTGCTAATAATTATAGCAAATTGCTAATGAAATACAGTTACAGTTATAATAATTAAACCTTAACAATAATAATAACTTTTTTGGTTGTTTCATGTGCTAATTATAATAACAACATTGGTTGTTGTTGTTGCTATTGGTATTGTATAATCCGTAGCATTTGCTCATAATTTTGCTTTTGTCTCACTTGCTAATAATAATAATGGAAATGTTTGTTGTTGATAATGATGATGATTATATTTTAGAACTGAGAGGGGTGTAATGTAAAAGTCACTTGAATCTAGCTTGTGCTCACAGTTGTAAATGAAGCAGTTCTTGGGAAATGACGTATGAGGTCAGCTTTGCCATGCGCCGCCCAGAAGTGAGAAACGCGAAAGCGCAGCAGTCGCTAATTAGAAGTATGAAACGAGGATTTGATATAAACTGGAGACTGGTTTTCCTTTGCTAAAGTAAGGAAACTTTGCTTCTTTGTTCCTGTAAACAAACATTGGTTTTCACGAGACTCACCGGTGCATGCGCAATGCTGTCCTCCATACGTCATTCACCCGGAACTGCTTGCGTTTTACAACCGTGAGCGCAAGCTAGATAAAAGTGATTATTACGTTTTGAATATGATTATTTTTCTTACAAAAATGCGACGATTCACAACAGGAGGCCTTTGTTCACCCTCACTTTTTTTTATGGATGGGCGCTTTTAATTTAACTTCTTTTGGATTGATGCAATGCAACACCATTAAACTGCTTGAAAGATCAAATACATTTTTTTATTTAACTTTCATTTTTGGGTGAACTAACCCTTTAATATTTTAATATCATTTTAAATATAGAATACATAACACTGATGTGAAATGTGTTCTGTATTTAATATTTACATGAAATTATTTTGTGACTGTTTGTTTTGTTGACATCGTGCCTTTGTTTTACACTGAAAGCTTCACCACAGCCCACCTCTCAAACCCGTCTCAGTATCCAAACATCTCAACCAAAATGTCAGCCTCAATGTTAATTGTCTCCAAAATGGCAGGCGCAATCAGCCCGGCGTGTGCATGAAAACACAAACTCGCTGATAGATGCGGATGTCTCTCCCTGCTCTAATGGCTTTGATCTTTTCCTCTGCTGAAAGGTCGCAGGGATTGAGGTGCCAGATGCTGTTCTGCTCTCCTCTGTTCACCGGTTTCGCCCGTGCCGTGCTTTATATGCAGGGCTTGATGGATCCATTCATTTGAGGAAGTGACACTGCAAAACGAGTCTGAAGTTCGATTTTATTCCCGCCATCCATCGTGATGAAATATTAATGAGGGAATTTGCAAATGTGGAACTTTCAGATGTTTTTTTATTCTTCTTCATTATACACCACGGCCCCCCTCCGAAAAAGTTACACCTCACACTTGGGTAAAGGCAATATTTTCTCAGTTTGAGTTTCAATGGCTTTGTAATTGTAATTATCCCATGTGCTGAAAATCTCATGAAGGGTGTTGCATAATTCAACAGATGGCGGAGACTTCGGGTTTTGGAGTCAGTAGTGAGATTTATCACTCCTCTCGCTGCTTTCGAAACTGGCTTTCTTGATGTTTCCTGCCGTCTCTCGGCTCATAATAGTTATGACTCCTTTCCGTTAGTAGCTGAGGCTCTGAGTTCGACCTGTATTACATTCAAGTTTCCCGTCGACTTGCATCATAACTTTCTGATGAAAAGACCGGCTTATTATCGAGTTATGTAATTGGTAGTTGTGTCAACTGCTCCTCAAAGAGCACTTGATGATTCTGGTAATTACCCTGAGAATTACATCCGTTATTAACCTCAGAGATTATGTGCTATTATTGTTCATCAGGGATTAAGTGTTTGGGTCTGACGTCTGCTGAAGTCACTGATTTCTAGACTGTTACGCTCCTGATATTGTGTCGAGTATTTCTCATTTCTCTTCTGTTTTACTTGCTTTTGATCTTGCTGTACTTTAGCAATACAGTACCCGTCATATAAAAACAAAAAAATTTCACCCAGAAATGTAAATTCAGTCATCATCATTTGAATTGCCATTGGTTATAAATTTGTGTTGCAAATGCATGCTCAAACCTGATTTTTAAATATTCTATTCTTGTTCTTATATTTGCCGATCAGCAGTAATTGAGGCTTCTTTTATCAATTTCTGGAGCCTCCAAGAGTTTTTACTTGCACTCATTTCATTCTCTCCAGATCTCTCGTGAATTTATCACTTTTTTGTGGAGAGAATGTGAATAAAGCAAGGTGCTAAATAGTCTTTACGGCTCATTTTCCACTTTTTCTCCTACCGAGAAGCCTAAATTTACTGGATAATAAGGAGTTTACAGGGGCTCAGTTGAAGAACAGTGAAGAAAATGGCAGGTAGTCTAAAGAGGTTAATTGAAGGTCATTCTCGCCTCTTGAATCAATTGTGCTCCAATTGGAATCACAAGTGTCTTCGAGCATCATCTGATTAGGTGAATCCATCACATGGTAGACACTCAGGAGGCATCGGCGCTGTGACAGGGCTTTTATGGGCAGCCAGGGCCTTCATCTGAGAGCCGGTTTGTGTCGAGAGCGGCTTGTGAGATTCTGCGGGCAGCTGTGTGTGTCCGTGGATCAGTGAGTCCTTGTGTCCTTTGTTTTTTTATGGCTAACTGTTTGTGTGTATGTTTGTGGACAGGGTCCATTGGATGTTGGGTAAAGATCAGTAGAGCTTCATTCTCTTGTGCTTTTTTTGTTGCCATGGCCAGCTGTTGTAGGTCTCAGCCCAGGCAGAATCTGCACTGCTGTGCCACTTTCTACCATATATATATATATATATATATATATATATATATATATATATATATATATATATATATATATATACAAACACACACATGTTTATTTCTAGTTAAGTTATTAAATATTTTTTTGTTTTATTATCATTTCATATAAATAATAATAATAATAATTATTATTATTTAATAAATCTTATCTTTTTTTAATCATCTTTTTTTATTTCTAATAATTTTCTGTATATTTTTATCTGTTTTAATAAAAATGTTAATAAGAATAAGAATAATTATCTTTTTTCAAATCATTATATTAGAATATATTTTTACACTACTTTTATTTTTATTTATTTTAATTTTTAAGTTATTTAAAACATTTTTCTTTTAATATTATGTATATTTTTATTTAAAAGGAAGTTTGTTAGTAATAATACTTATTATTATGTCTTGATACTTTTTTAAACAGTTGAATTTTTTTTTTTTTAAATATCTTTTTCTAGTCTTCAATTTTTTTATGTTCTATATCTATTTTAATATAAATATTAATAATAACCACAACAATTCTAATGTTATTCTTATTGTTGTGCATTCAGTTATTTAATTATTGTGTGTTTTATTTGTATTTTACACACACACAAACACACACACACACACACACACACACACACACATATATATATATATATATATATATATATATATATATATATATACCTTTTTATTTTTTACCAGTAGGTGTGTTCCCTGGGAATTGAACCCACACCCACAGGAACACTGTTTATTAATTTTATTTTATTTTTGACGTAGCATGAACTCTAGTGTGCCCTTAAACACAAACCCACTTAAGCACAGGCACAGGCATTTTTCAGCTCTAATAAACTCTCTGCACAGAAATTCAAAGATGAAAAGAGGAAAAAGGAAGCAAGCATTAGATACATGAGCTGTTTGTCGGTTCAAAGCAGCAGTTGGACGGCATGCTGGGATTGTCACTCGTCTCCTCATCTCTATGATTTATACAGTGAAATAAGTGATGCAGAGTTGGGCTAACAGGCCAATAGACAGCAGGGCATTAGCATAATGTGTGCAGCGGAGAAACGCTGGAAGACTGTTGCGTCTTTAAACACAATATGCCACATTTAGATAAGCTCTGCCTGCAGATGGCTTCCTTCATTGGCATTGGGAATCTCAGACATTTGGGATATGAAAATAAGAAAAAGCATGCTAACCGAAGTCTGGCTAACTGTGTTTGTTTTTGTCCCTGTTTATGGCATTATATGCAAATAAGGCAAATCTGGTTTCCATTCAGTTAATTTAGAAGATGTAGAAATTAATCTTATGGTTGATCGTTGGATGCACACTTTTTGTTCACGTTTTGAGAGAAACATTTTTTTGTAGAATTTTTTTATTAATAGAAAGTTAAGAGGACAGCACTTATTTGAAATAGAAATGTTTTGTAAAATAAATATTTTTGTTATCACTTTTGAGCATATTAGTGCATTCTTGTTAAATAAAAGTATTAATAAATTTTTTTATAACTAAATAAACAAATTATTAAAATAAACCCGGCCTTTTTGAATGAACTGCACACCATCAATCCATTTAAATTCTCTTCATTTAGCTTGACTTTATTTAGCAATTCATGATTGAAGATTCATGTTGATTCATTCCCTTCCAAATACTAAATGAAATTCACAGCTTGAGGTACTGTAAATTCATCTCTAAAAGTAGCTGAAAATTGACCCTGAAAGCACTAGAATGAGTAAACGTGCCTGCAGCAGCACACCAAGGTTTCCCATCAGAAAAAGTAGCTCTGTTGCTCGATTTTATAGATGAATAGTGTTTTTTCTGTCATGTCTTTGAAGACGTTGACGGCCTGTCATGTGTCTCGTCCTGTAGAGACGTCCATGAAGAGCAGAGGATAAAGAAGACAGTTGATGCCTGGATCAATACACTCAGCAAGGAGATTCAGGTGAGTTGAACTGAAAGATTTAGTTTCTTTTTCAGCCTTCAAATACAATCTGGTGTTTCTGCACAGTCTGTTCATATTCTTTGTTCTCCAAAATACTGTTTTAAAAGAGAAAATATTTGAATAGTCATTAGTGCTTTCTGCCTTTGATAATGCTTGGCATTGAACAGAGGTCTGCTATTACTTTTCCAATTATCGTTTGTGATCATTTCCCTGGCAGACAATAAAACGGACCAAAAACTCACCACATAACACTTCGAACGTTTTTGCTTTTTTTTTTTTAGCTTATATTACAATGCACAATCCACTGAGCACACATTCAAGTGTTTCTGACCACAAGGTCATCTGTCTCTTTCTCCTTCTCTTTGTCTTGGCAGGATGAGGATTGTGGAGAGGAGCGATGCTGCAGTCTCTAAAGTGGTGCAGCAGGGCCAGGGGAGCAGGAGCGGACGTGTGGCTGGTCCGAGAGGAAGAGGGGGAAGTGAAACCTCTGCAGCAGATAAGAAAACCTCTCTGAGAGGCTCAGTTAGAGCGCAAGCAGCAAACACACTGGCACACTGCAAACAACCCGCTCTGTCTGTCAGAAGCAGACCTGAAGGGAAGCCAGAGTCGTGAGCTGGATTATATCAGTGTTATCTAATGCAGTGCCAAATGTGTTCAAACGATGAACAGTAAACTCCTCTGATGATCTGTTTTAATACCTAATGAGCTGCCTACATAGACATCATACTCCTGACTACTCCAGATAGTAGGCTGTGAAATAAGATACCTCATTTTGATCAAATTCAAAATTTATCCACAGCGCTGATGGATGGAAGAAAAAAGAAAAAGTCGTGACATTTGCCAAGTATGGTTACCCATACTCAGAACTGGTGCTCTGCATTTAACCCATCCAGGTGCACACATACAGCAGTGTGAAGTAAACACACCGTGAACACACACCTGGAGCAGTGGTCAGTTATAGATCCAGCACCCGGGGAGTAACTGGGGGTTCAGTGCCTTGCTCAAGGGACTTCAGTCATGGGTACTGAGGGTGGAAGAGAGAGCTTTTCATTCACTCCCTCCCACCTACAACTCCTGCTCGCACCGCGACTCAACCTTCTGGTAACTAGTCTGGCTCTCTAACCATTAGACCACATCTGCCCCTCTAAAAGATGGCAGTGTCTTCAGACTGTTTTACTTGACAAAGCATGTTTAAAAATGTTGCTTGTAAGGGATTTAGGATGTCTGTGGAAAATTTGAAGGAAAAACAAATACACAAAATGTATGGTTTAGGAACACTATTGGGAAAAAATTAAATGCAATGAACCATGATTTTTATTTGGTTAAAACATATCGCTCTAATAGTGGATAGAAAAAAAATACACTTAAGACATAAGATAAATATAGTTCCAATAAATGTATGTATGTATTATTTAATACATAAAACATTTATTTATTTATTAGATTTTTTTGCTTTTAATTTACTATGCATGCATGCATCTAAGAATCTACTGTATATTTAATTTTCAATTTATTATTAACAATTAATTATTGCGATTAACTAGAATAGAAGTATTAAATGATAGATAGACAGACAGAGAGACAGATTATATATGTGTGTGTGTGTGTGTATATATTGAAGGGTTGTGAGTTCGAGTCTCGGGCCGGCAGGAATTGTAGGTGGTGGAGTGCATGTACAGTTTTCTCCACCCTCAATACCACGACTTGGGTGCCTTTGAGCAAGGCATTGAACCCCCAACTGCTCCTTGGGCGCCGCTGCACACTGCTCCGTGTGTGTGTGTGTGTGTACGCACGCACGCACTTCGGATGGGGTAAATGCAGAGCACGATTTCTGAGTATGGGTCACCATACTTGGCTGAATGTCATGTCACTTTCACTATTGTTAGCTAAAACATGAACATTAGAAATAAACCAGATTGTCATAATCACTTAAATTTAAGCATATTTATTATTAAATATAATAATAAATTGTTGAATTCCTTTCAGCTTTACAACAGACAGCTATTATTTGCTGATACCATATAAAAATAAGAATATAAGAACAATAAAAATATAAGATCATGGCATTAAAAAGTAAAAAAAAAAAACAAAAAAAAACAGACTTGCTGTATGAGGCCTCATTTTGGTTTGGATGCTGCCTATGTAGGCAGTAGATTATGATTATAATACACTAGAGCTTTATAATTGGCTATTTGGCTGTGGTCCAAATCATCTGTCTGTTCTATTGAAACTGATGTGAACTGTAGGATCTGCTAACCTGTTTGTTTGCAGTGTTTATTCCTGTATGTGTTGTTGACTTAGCACCGTGACCTGACAAGCTCACAACACTCCCAATATGGCCCATCTGGATGTAAACACTGTAGCTCAATACATCTCTGTGTCTCAGTGGCATTTCCTCTAAATGAGCCGCTTTGAGTACCCATATGTTGCCAGGACACTAATTTGCTAAATATAAAGAGCGAGAAGACGAGAGGCAGGCCTGTGTTATCTGTGTTTGGCACAAGCCTGGTCCTGTTAATGGCCGTCCATGTTGCCTGGTGTTTGTGTGGATGTTTCTAACCTAGCAACACTTCCAGTGGTTATCTGAAGGTTACTGTGTGTGGAGGCCGTTCAAGCATTTAATTGCTTACAAAAGGTTGAGTGTTATTTTGCTGGAGACACTCTCAGGTTTGTCATGAGCTTTAGATGAAACTAGATGAAATCCATATGGCAATACCTCACTTTACATAAGCGAAGTTATCATTTTCTACTTTTCAAACATACTGTAGATATGAGTGTTTGTGGTTGTGAAACCCGTTATTTTAAACTGTAATAAAATGTCATGATATTGTTTTGTTGTTGTTGTTGTTTTTACTGTAATTTTGTTCTAATAAATGCAGCTTTGGTGAATGGAAGTGGCTTCTTTCTAAAACATGAAGTAATTGTTATACCATAGATGTTGGATAACATTATATATTTTACTATGTTTACCATCAATGTAATGAATTCATAATATAGTTTACCTTTTTAACTATAGATAGTTATATACTATATACACTATAGAGTGTTCTGTACCATAGTATATTGTGTCATGTTTACCATGCATACAGTATAATATTTCACAGTATAAAATGCCATGTTTGCTAAAACTTGAGGGGTGTACATTATTCTTTCAGGCTCAGACGGTTGGGATAAAATCTCTGGATGATCAGGAGTATCATATGGAAAAGCCCTTTATGATGGCCATCGACGAACACTTAAAAAAACCCTTACCTTCGATTCAACTCCCCCACACCAAAATCTAATCCGCAACGACCTAAATTAGTAGACTGTCAAAGGTGAGGGAAAGGTCCTCAGTTAGAAATGATTAAGTCATTCTTTTCTTTTATGTTTTCTTACATTATAGTACTATATTTTTAATAGGGGAATTTGTTTGGATGTACTGCCTAGCAACTCGTAAAAAACTCTTTAATAAACAACAGACCTCCCCTATTTTTGCATTTTCTGTACAGGTTCTTGAATGTTACTTGTCCCTCCCTTTTCATTCTCTCAAACAGGGGTGAAGATGAAGTCATCTAAAACCCAAACTAGTCAGTTTGTGGATGATGGTCCTGCCCTCAGTCTTCAGTCTCTGAGCTCCATTTCCTGTTCAGCTCCACTGATCCTGCCCAACCGCAGCAGCCTGGCTCTCCAGTGCGAGGTTACCTCATTCCCATGGCCATCCCTTTAGGTAAGCCACCATTAGTAAGAGTAGCAATCACTCAGAATCACTGCTAGGTCTGCATGATTAGAAAAAAATCTAATTGTGATTTTTCTCATAAAAAAAAAAAAAAAAAAACATTTAAAATGCATATTTGCTGTGTTTGTAAATTTTGTGATTAAATGTCAATATGGCTAAATAATAATAATAACCATCATCATGATCATCATTATTATTATTAAACAAAAATGTAATTATTGCTAAATAAAAACAATATATCTATATATATATATAATAATAAGAAAAATAACATCATAATACTTAATTTCACTAATAAAATATTTAGTCTTAACTTCATTTTCAGATGTTTAACCTTTGAACCTTTATTTTGATGAAAAACCGCAGAAAGCCCTTTATGCTTCTCTTTTGGTGATAAACGCTTTTCATCACAAGTATGGGAAGATGGTTGGGGCATGTTGTGTTCTCAAATGCATGACCCAGACTCAGAGCAGATGCAGAGAGTATCATATTTATTTGATAAAATCGCAACCTTTGTGATTTGATAATTACACTATGCCAAATCGCAATTTTGGTTGCATTTCAAATAATCATGCAGCCCTATTCATTGCTATGCCTTTTCTTATATACTGCAGGGGTGCAGCTAAATTGGATGTAATGGGAGTTGTATATGACCTTATGATTTTGCATCAGGATTTTGTCTGTGATGCCAAAAAATCCTTAAAATACACACACAATTGATGACGCCATGTAAACCTCTGACTTCTGAAACAAAGACGTCTGACACTGCATGAATGGTTGCGACAGCCTCCACATGCTGCAGTCATAAAGCGCCTCTCCTCCGGCTGGCTCTGAGCACACGCCAGCATTAAAGAATGGACTTAATTAGGCAGACATTTCAGCGGTGTGAGTTTAGCTCTTAATTACGGCTGCCTCTCCACTCGTTAAAAGCCTTCCTATGCCGCTCTCGTTTAATCACTGCACTGTCTGTCAGGGACTTTTAATGCCTTTCTATTACACTCTCATTTTCCCACTTCCAATCACTGCGAGCTTCGTCTCAGGTCCGACCTTGTGCAGTTGGAGGTAATTCTGTTTATTAGCCTGAACAGCCGTATGAATGAAAACACCGTCATGCTTTACAAGGGCACTTTTTAGAGCAGTAATTGCAAATAGCCAATTGAAATATTCTTGAAAGCGTTCATATCATGAGTTGATTAGTTACTTATATCCTGTCCCCTCTTCCTTTTGAGGATTATGACCTCCTGGCACCAAAACGATTAGCATTAGTTTGCTAACAGCTGAATTGCTGTCGTTATTTTATTAAAACTGTTTACAGTATTCAGATGTTTCCCAAATTGTGGCTCAGGGTATTGCGAATGAAATGAACTAGCAGAAAATGGCCTAGTAATGTTTGAAAAGGCAGGTGGGCATTTTGTGGGCTGTTGCCTGTATGCTGGACTGACCTCTGGTCCGAGCTACGCTAGAGTGAACAAAGACTCGCTAATCGCATCTGCAATGCAGTGGCCCTGATCGCTGTCATAGACACTGAACTCCCTTCATGGTCATACTGAAGTTTCTTTTCACTACTAGATGCATTATTGGAATTCTTCTAAGGAATAACTGCAGCTACTGTGCTGTTGTAATGTTTTTAAAATATTAGAATTAAACATTGGCCTTTTTTCACATTTATGTAACACTGATGTTAGTGCATGTGTCTGAAACAGACAGCTACTGCAGAATTGTTCCTGAAGTGACAAGAAGTGCGGACCCTTAGACTTAGAGTATGACAACCTACTAACTAGACCAGTGTCATCCGTGTGGCTGTTCTATTTGCCGTCACACTGAATGTGTGAATGAAACCCAAGCGGGAAAGTTCCAGACTCTCATTAGAAACCTCCCAGCCACTTCTATATTAGTATCTGTGAAGGAGAGAGTCCAGATCGGGCCAGGATGGATTGGATTGACTCGCCAAGGCTCAGACTGGGTCTCTGGGGGGCTGTAGATTAGAGCTGGCTTAATTTCCCTCTCTTCCGTGACTCCGGGAACACCAGTGGGAATTGCGGAGCGCCCCATGGGAATGGTGAGAGAGCCTTTCATCTGCTGCAGATGTTCAGTGCGGCTCATCCACAGACGGCCCCCGAGTTTCCGTTACACGCAAACGACAGCAGGAGCTCTCTGCAAATCTGCTTAACAAGTTCTGCACTCCGAGAGTAGAAAGTGACAGTCAAATCATTACAGCAGCGATCAAGAGAAGTCAGAGTTTATACAGTTTACAGCAGCATTCCCATTTTCAGTCTAACTCAGGAGCTTTTATGGCAAGGCAAGTTTATTTATATAGTACTTTTCATACACAATGGTAATTCAAAGTGCTTAACACAAAAGAAAGCAAAATAGCCATGAAGAAAAATAAAACAAAAATAAAAACAAGCAATTTTAAAACTTTGGAAATTATTTAGAAATGGACTTATTTAAAACAAATTTAAAACAGTTAAAAATAAAAAAAATGATTTTACATAAAATACAGTGAATACGTAAAATACAGTGCAATTGGTTCGGGCATCGTCCAGTGCTCATTCAATAAATGCACAGCCAAACAGATGGGTTTTGATTCTAGATTTAAATGTGACTAGTGTTTTAGCACATCAGATCTCTTCTGGAAGCTGATTCCAGCTGCGGGAGGCATAGTAACTAAAGGAGGACTCCCCTTGTTTTGTGTGAACCCTTGGTATTTCTAACTGACTCCATCCTAATGATCTGAGTGCTGTTAGATTTATATTCAGCGAACATATCTGCAATATATTTCAGTCCTAGGTCATTTAGTGACTTATATACGAGTAAAAGTACTTTAAAATCAATCCTAAATGTATTTATGATACTTTTTCTTTTTTTAAATAATAACAGGGTTGTTCTGTCTATATCTATCCATCTGTTCATTGTTGTCTTTCTTTCTGTTCATCCATCCATCCATCATTCTGTCAATCCATTCATCAGTCCATCCATCCATTGTTCTAGCTTTGATTTACCTATCGTTCTATCTATCATTATATCTCTTTCCATCCGTCATTCCGTCTGTCTATCCATCCATCCCTTGTTCTATCTATCTATCTATCTATCTATCTATCTATCTATCTATCTATCTATCTATCTATCTATCTATCTATCCATCCATCCATCCATCCATCCATCCATCCATCCATCCATCCATCCATCCATCCATCCATCCATCCATCCATCCATCCATCCATCCATCCATCCATCTGTCAGTTTAATTCCTCTTCCTTTCATTCAAATTTGAATTGCAATTAATTCTCAATTCATTTCTGAATTATGCACAACCATGTATAATGAACCATCTTTTTATTTTCTTCTCCAAATGTGTTATTGATAAAAAAAAAAAAAAAAAAAAAGGAATGGAGATGCTTTGATGGCTCTGAGGTGAATTCCTATACTTTATTGATTGTATACGAAATTGCTCTGGTATTAGCCACAGTGGTGAAGATGTGACTTCATTTGTTGCTTTAAATTGATGTGGTTGCAGAAGCGGGGGGGGGGGGGGGGTGCGCACATATTTAAGTTCATTTATTTAGTTTGAATCATCTCATCATCGCTCTCTCCATCTTCTTTCCCCGGTCTTCTGCTGCAGTGTCCTCAGATCCAGGAAAGTCAGTGATTTACATGTTCTTGGATGTTTTCCCAAGCAGTTTATAGGCTGTGAATTCTGTCCCTTCATTCGGGTCTTTGTTTCCTTGCACGCCTTGTGGCTTCTCTGGTTTGTGAATAGCCCATAATATCATCCCTTACTGTCCATCACTGTGCTAATCAGTCCGATCTGGTTTCACATTTCAGAGCGCACACTCTCTTGAGGTTCTGGAATACAAATGCCTCTTTTCAAGCTTTCCTTCAGCAGAACCCACATGTTTGCTATCAGAAGTATTTGTGCATTCCAGATGAGTCAGTGCTTCTTGCTCCCGAGCCACTGTTTGGATGCCCTTCAGCAACATTATGGAAATCGTAAAGCTAACGTTTCCCCTGCTTTGCATGGAAGGCTGGGAAAAACAGATTTTGGAGCTCGCAGCAGATTTATGCTAATGTCATCCTCCTCGTTCACCTTTAATGTGCCGAGGCCAGACTCACGTCTATGTAATGGGGCATGTGTGTCTATAACTTGCCTTCCTGCAAACGGGGATGATGCAAACCCTCTCTACAGCACTCTGGCTGAACCTGAAAGTCTCACGGCCACCCTGCAGAACAGATGCCAAACATGTTGGCATCCTGTTCAGCCAGATGTGTGCAAATGTGTGTTTTGGGCTGACACAGCACTTTAAAGTACCGTGGATGTCCTTTGCAATCGCTCTGCGGTGTGTTGAGAGATGAAGTAATGAATAGGTGTGTGTGTGTGGGCTCCATCTGCAGGAGTGCGTCTGTCTTTAATATCCCTCTTGCGTGAGTATTAGGGTCACGTTGTGCCCTTGCCTGTAAACAGCGTGTCGATGTTATCTACGCTGCATCAGGACGATGGATGTGCAGACTTTAGAGGTTTGGCAGAGGCGCGTTTAAGATGCCAGAGTTTATTCCCTGTGTACTCACACATCCAGTGGAAAATGGCTGATGGAGAATTTGTGTTTAATGTCACTTCTGGTTGTTCTAATAATATTTCACCCTGCAGACATGTTCACGTACCCTCAATGCCTGAATAAAAAGGTGACTTTTTTCATTTTTGAGTCTGTAGGTAAGTAAATAAGCAATCATTGAATAGATAATTTTATTTAAAGCAAATTGTACATCAGGCATAGGTGTCCAAATTCTGTCTCGGATGTCTGTTTTCCTGCAGAGTTTAGCTCCGACCTTAATTAAACACACCTGAACCAGCTAATCATGGTCTTATTAGGCATACTAGAACCATCCAGGCAGATGTGTTGAGACAAGCTGGTGCTAAACTCTGAAAGACACTGGCCTTCCACGACGAGTTTGGAGACCCCTGACTTCAGGCAATGCAACTTGTATTTTTTACATGCCAGTACTTTCTGAAATGCATTTCATGATGCAATGTAAATGCGTGTTTTAAGAAAAACTATAACTGTTTTGTCACTTTTCCAGATCATCAACCACTTCTCCATGTATCTCTGTAGGGAAGCCCAGAGTGAATGATGAGGCCCCGATATATACTAAGAATTAATTTAATTTTAAAATGAAAATAAATGCAGTATAAGTTAATTTAATTTAAATGCATTTTAAAAATAAACAAATAAATAATACATTTTTAAAGCTTGGTGAGCATAAGAGACTTCTTTCAAACAATAAAAAATCTCACCAACCACAGACTATTGGATGATAGTGTACTGTATGTTTGTTGCATGATGCTGAACCACTCTGCCCACAATGAAATGTCATATGTGCAAAAATCATATAATACAACAAATATATATTTTGTGAGTCAGATTTTCACTTTCCTATTGCAAGCTCAATGTGTATTGTTCAACATGCTGTTTTTAATAAAATAGATTTGTGTTTTGTTTGCAGGTCCAGGTTGGTGTGAACATTGAGCGTGCTCGGTGTATGTCCCTGATTCCAGCCGAAACCATCCTTCCTCCACCTTCAACCTATGTTAAACCCAACCTTATTATTTGAAAATGAAAAAGTTATGTTGGCCTTAGTAGCACTTCTCCCTATTTCAGTCTCAGTTTTGTACTAAAGCAATGGCTAATACTTCTGCAGACCTTTAGATTTATCATACATCCAGAAAATACGTCATGTAACATGCACATTTGCTTGTGTGTGTTCATACACCAGCTGGCCTTGGATGGATATTATGCCATTAGATGTTGGCTGTGCTCCAGTGTGTTGTACTGCTATAAGGGTTGGTTTTGTTCCAGTTTTCCATTTCTCATCGAACTGCCATTGATTTTTGCCAAGCCATGCATGCTTTTGCGTTTGTGCTCTCAGAACCTGCTCGAGCGGATGAAGATGGATGAGGTGTATGCGTTTGCGTGTGTGTATGGAGCTGAATGTATAATGTTTCAGGGGGGGCTTTTGCCGGCAACGTTTTCCGCTCGTACTCGTACTCCTCCAATCCCAACCTCAGCCATTCACATCTGGTTGCTAGGCAACAGATGCAGCTCCGTTGCTTTTCTGTGGGTTCGTTAGCAGATTCTGAGCAAGCGTCTGGGAGGACAAAGCTTCTCTGTGGTCTGCCTGCTGATGTTAGCATCAGAGCAGTCGTTACAGCTCTCTGGAAGTAAGTATAGATACGCATCTATATTCAGACTAGAATCTGTGAAATTAATTTGTGGTTTCCTTCTGACTGTGCATTGAGGTTGAGTTCACAATTAATCACATCAAAAATACAATTTTAAAATAAAAATGAACACATTTTAAAACTTAATGCATTTCTATATACATAAATATATGTTTTTATTTAAAAAAATGTTAATAAAGCTTTAGACTGTTTTTAGAATATTGTAAGGAAATAAACTATCATGTTTAATATAGCTTGTGTGTGTACAGGGTTGTGCATAATTCAGAAATTAATTGAGAATTAATTGCAATTCTAATTTGAATGATAGATGGATGGATGGATGGATGGATGGATGGATGGATGGATGTGTTCTGGTCTGCCAGCTCAACATGGCTGCGTTCAGCACTCTGTCTGTACCCAGTTAATGCCCATGACTCATCAGACTGGCAGACCCCAGATTCTACACAAAGACACGGGCAAGGACAGACACACAAACTAGGGATGCACGATAATATCGGCACAATATCGGTATCGGTCGATAAAAGCTTAAAATGACCATTATCGGTATCGGCCGATATGAATATTTCTGCCGATGAGCCAAACCGATATTCTCCAAGTGAAATAATTGACCTGTTTTTCAGATGTGAATGTCTGTCTACATTTGTAAAATAATACATTTATGGTAGAATCAGTACAGAAGAGATACATGGATTTCTCTTCAGTAAAATTAAAGTTTAAATATATCAGTATATATTTATATATATATCGATATCGGTATCGGCATCGGCCAAAATTATTTTGAAAATATCGGCATATCGAATATCGGCCAAAATCCAATATCGTGCATCCCTAACACAAACCTACAGATCCTACCGACACACTTTGAATCATACACATTACTCCCACCAGGCCTGAGGCCTGTCAAACAGAGGGAATTAAACATGACTAAGTCTCACAGTGTTCGTGTTCTTTGTAAACTTTTCGAGTGCATTGCAGTCACCACTGCCTCATATTTTTACAGAACCCAATGTTGTTCTTTGAGAAAATATTGTGGTAGAATGATTATTGTAGACCTTACAGACATAAATTAATAGTTCACCAAACAATTTAATACAATTCTATCATTTACTCACCCTCATGTCCTTCCAAACCTGTAGGACTTTATTTTATATGTGGGACACGAAATGTGAATAAGGACAGGGACTGTGAAGGACCCAAAAAGCACCATAAAAATATAATAAAAGTGGATTCATGCACAGTATTTCAAGCCCTCTAAAGTCATATATTATATTATATTATATTATATTATATTATATTATATTATATTATATTATATTATATTATATTATATTATATTATATTATATTATATTATATTATATTATATTTTTTCTATGAGAGACATTAAACCGTTAAACTAACACAGCTACATTACAAATTTTAGGATCATAATTTTTTTGTTGTTGAAAAATTAGAAGCTTCTTATGTTCACTAAGGCTGCATTTATGTGACTAAAATACAGATTTATATATATATATATATATACTGTGAAATATTGTTACAATAAAATTTCTATTTTAATGTTAAAGATAGGGGTGTAACGATATTCAGACCAAACCAAAAAAAAAAAACAATGTTTTGATTGTCCGTTCAGAAACAAGTATCTCAGAGAGTTGTGTAATAATTGGATGCAACAAAAATTTCTTCATTGACTCTCCAGGATAAAACCATATAATTCAACTCTATAAATTATATTGGTTACGAAAGTTTATTCAATTCAAGTTTATTTGTATTATATTTTTATGGTACAAATCATTGCAAAGCAACTTTACATTAAAAAAAAAAGTTTCTATAATATTTTGCAGTAGCTTATCAGAGGTGATTGTCAGTTTATGTGCATATGTCAGAAATTTTCGGAAAAAATTAATTAAAGACTTATCCAAACAGACGATGAATTCTATTAACAGCAATTATTATATGATGCACTCACACTTGTAGCTAAATTTGGTAGTTCTATATGTTGTTTCAGGGTATGTTGTTTCACTTTTTTATCTTTAGCAGGACATTTCAATAGAAACGTGGTTTATAACGCTATCTGTATCTTGTACTCAGCACTTGTACTCTCATTCACATGATCAGACCAACTCTCACTGTTACCATGGAGACGAGGCTGAGCTGCATGAGACAAAGACCTGGAAAACTGATGCGTGATTTTCTCTCTCACACATGCACGCACACACACACACTTGTTTTTGTGAAAAGTGGGTTCATCCCATAAGCATAATGGTTTTTATACTGTACAAACTGTATATTCTATGGCCCTACACCAACCCTACCCCTAAACCTAACCCTCACAGGAAACTTTGTGCATTTTGTGCATACTTTCTCAAAAAAAAACTCATTCTGTATGATTTATAAGCATTTTGAAAAGTGGGGACATGGGTTATATCCTCATAAGTCATCCTCTCCTTGTAATACCTGTATCATACCCATGTCATTATACAGAGTTGTGTCCTGATACGTCACAAAAACAAGAGCACACACACACACACACACACCTCTTAAACAGTTGCAGTTTTTGTCCTTGCACTGAATGATTAATTGAATATTTGTAAGGATACCCTGTAAGGACACCCTTGAATGTCTCTTGTAAGATCAGAGAAAATCACATCGGTTGATGAGACAGGGTTTTATTGTGTGTGTGTGTGTGTGTGTTTGTGTGTGATCAGTGTCATGTCTGCGACCACTGCCGTTTGAGGATTCATTCAAGCTATTTTAGGACATGAAGGAATTATTATAATAATTTTTTTTACAGTAGTTCACTTATAAAGGACAATTTCTGTTAACATTTTCATACCCTCATCCCAAACTTGTATGACTCTCTTTCTTCAGTTGAGCACAAAAGGAGATGTTTTGAAGAATGTCCATGCTCCTCTTTTCCATACAAATGGAAGCCTAAAATGATTGTGGGCTGTCAAGGTCCAAAAAAACACCATACTGGCACCATGAAAGTAATCCCCATGACTTGTGCGTGGTCATTCGATAGCTTTATCTGGACTGTAATTCTTCTGTCATTTCTCAAAGGTCTCATAGAAAAGCCTGCGGTTGATGATAGAATTTTTATTTTTGAGGGAACTGTACTTTCATTTCATGACAACTTTAAAGAAAACAACATATTTTCTTTAGTACTGACGTACATCCGAGTAAATTTGATCAATAACATTATGATCTATAACGGATGAATTTCCATTTCGTGGTGACTTTAAATCCACTCTAACCTACTTTGTGGTCAAGTATCACATATGTCTCAGCCTGTCATTATTATCCTTATTAACTCATACACATACAACTTTCTAATCTCCCCAGCCATTGACGAATTTTGTCATTTCCAGACACTGCATTGCTTCCTGACCTCTGTCTCCATATCATTGCCTCCCAGGCCGCCGAAGAACTGCATCCTGGTGAAGATCAGGAGGAAAATATCTTTCCCAGAACCAGTTTCTCAGCTGAAGCCGACATCAGCCAGGTACATTCAATTAAAAGCACATTTCAACCCACACACTCACTCGTAATGTAAAGGTCATTTCACAACCTGGTGTCCACCCTGAGGGTATCATCCCCGGTTTCCTACTTCATTTCCATTTGCATTTTGACCCAGCTACAAATGCCCATTCTCCACGTCTTCTCCTACACAGAAATATTGGCCATCAATGGCTGAGTGCTCCAATAATGAGATTTTCTGAGCCAGAGGGTGAAGGAGAATAACGTTTTCTTTAATTAACGAAGATCAGAGAATGAATGAGAGTTTAAAATATCATTCATGGGTTGGGAAAAAATCTAATTACAATACACACGGCTAAATTGGCCTTTCAGTGAATTGATATCGTGGGGGTTTGGTGCTGTATTGCCGATATCAGTCTTTGTTCCGTTCAGGAATTCTGCTCACATCACGGCTCGCTCAAGCATACACACAGAGACATAAGCCCCTTATATTTATCGCTAACAAGAAGCACAGGACGCCAGGCGTATTGGGCATTAGGCCGATTCTGTCGCTCGGTCGTACAAGGGCAAGGCGTCAGTTAACACCAAAATAGCAAAGCAGTCATTAGGCGGGAGGTGGAGGCAGGCAAATCTGTGCTGTTCTCACAGGCTTTTATGGAAGGCACTGGGAAAAATAGTTTTTATAATGAGAATAAGGAATTATGGAGGGGGCTTGCGCTCCAAATCACATGAGCTGTTCCACAGTGCCCCCTTCTGGTCTGTAAGGGAACATCATCCACAGATGAAGCCTCTGGTTAACAGGGGTTTTGTGATGGCAGAAAAAATTATATTTGCAGCAATGAGCCAGAAGTGTTCATTTTTCTTAGATATTTGGAATTAGAATCTGACTGGTTGGATTATGTGAGGTTTTTCTCAGAGATACTTTGATAAAAAAAAAAAGTTTGGGAAAAAGCTTATGTGCATTTTTGCTTAATACTTAGGCTCTATGTCAGTGTTTTTGACTAATGAATATTGTCCAAGACCATATTCAGTTCAAGTGATATTCATTTCTGTGGTAACTTTTTTTATTTACCCAAACTAGTTATGGTAATATATTAAAATGATAAAATATAATAATAGCTAGTATTGGCAATATATTAAAATAATCAAATATAAAAATTGCTAGTGTTGGCAATATATTAAAATAATAAAAAGAAAACATTGAATATAAATAATGAAAATTGCAATAATTATAGAATGTATTATTGTGAACGAATACTGAATGTTTTCCAGTGTTCACTGTCTTTATAAGTAATGACTTTACATGATTTTTTCAGTCGTTTGTGATTGAGATTTTAATAAATAAATCGTTTTTAATCACAGTTAGCAATTTCTCAGGAGTTTCTACCTGATGAAATATTTTAGAGCTTGACATAAAAATTCCCATAACATTTCTAGATCTAGATTTTCCAAGACCATACTAACAACTACAATTGCTGACAGAGCAAATTAAAATAAATATTGTCATTTTACGTCTTGATTTGTCATCTTGAATATCTATTTTAGCTTATTTTAAAGCTGGTTTTGTCTTATTTGAAATAATTTGAAGTCATCTTGCAGCCCCCTGGTGGATAACCCCTGCTCTATGTGATTGTATAAAGGCAAGCGTCACTGATTATTAGTGCTCATACTTAAAGTTCGAGATTTGAACAAACCCGTGCACTAGCACTAAGTATTGAACATTATCTTGCACCATTTGTGCTACAGATGTGTCTTGTTAAATAAGTGTTTTTTACCTGGAGGATGACACAAAGGTTGAAAAAACCTTTCACTGAAGGAGGGACCTGAGCTACGGTATATGTAGAGACCAGAAATATCGAAAAGACTTGCAACCTGCCAGAATACCCCAGCAAGAGAGCTTTTCATGAGCAAACATTACTCCTATTTACTTCAGATTATGTCAAAATCTAGTGTCTTGTGTCTCCTGGCAGTAGTGTGACTATAAAAAGTCCTTCTGACTCTTTTTATTTTGACTCTGTAATTGTTCAAATGGCAATTAAGATTAAAGTTATGAGTCCAGAAACACAAACATTTTCCAAATACTGCAAGCAATAAAAATTCAAGCGCGCTGCATATAGTTAAGCAGTTTTTCGAGGACTGGCATGTGTTCGGCACACTTGTAGTGTTCCCAGTGATCAAATAAAGGCCACAGCTACTTAAGTCTAGACCCTGATGAACAAGCTCTCTCTCTCTTGGACTGCAGGCACGGATCATCGCCAGCTCCTAAAATGTCATTCCTCTAAGTCTCCAGTGCCTCAGCTTTGGCTCGGTCAGTTCTGATGGAACCATAAACTTCAAACGGGCTCAGCGCCCGACTGGCAGAATGCATTTCTCTCTCTTTTTCCTCTGGCGGCCGGCCACTGGAAGTGAGCTAATCGCTCCTTACACAGACCTCCCTGAGTCCTGGCCAAAGGAATCTGAACATTATCCAAACCAATGACCGAAATGTTGAAAGCTGGCTCGCGGATCCAGAGATGGAATTATACAAGACAAACATCCCCCTTTCTCTCCAGCCACCCTTTCTGTTAAGACTGTAATGACCGCTGTGAAACTGCACACAGACTAACATATGTTTGTCATTACCGCACAGTACACGGTGTGCGCTTTTATTTGCTGTCATTTGTGTTGAAAATGCAATGTCTGATCCAGTAAGCTGTCAGGGATATTTTTGCTGTAATGGATTGTCAGTAAGTCTCTCAGAAAGCCATATGTTTTAGTATATATATCATAAAACCGCTGAGACTCTGAATTCAGGAAACAAACAGAGGACTTCTAGACTCTCCTATGGAGCTCAACGGGCAGCCGTCTCCTCCAGCTGCTCGGTATCACGGCCTGGCGTTTCCTCCACAGCCTTCCCAGTGCACCCCTCTGACCGAGCACCATCCGGCAGAGAGAAACCCTGGAGAACAGGCTGGCAGATTGGTGAGACTCCACTATCTGTGCAGATGTCATCTGCCGCACAGATACAACAACAAATATCTCATGGTTTACACCAAAATATTAGGCAGCACAACTCTTTTCAACATTAATAATAATAGGAAATGTTTCAAATCATCATATTAGAATGATTTCTAAAGGAAAATGTGTGACACTGAAGACTGGAGTAATGATGCAAAAAAAAATCTGCTTTGCATCATAGGAATAAATTAGATTTGAATGAGTTTTTTTTTATTTATTTTTTATTTTACAATATTACTGTATTTAATGAAATAAATGTAGCCTTATTGAGCACTTATCTCCCATTTGAAATGTATGTTTTGTAAGTCACTTTAGATAAAGCATTGGATCTACTAATTGACTTTTTGCTTACTAATTGAATGTTCAGACCTAAATTTGGTTATATTTTTTGTTGCATCAGTCGAAGTATTGATTGGTTGGATTGCTAATATCATGTTTTCATCATCATAGCATAACATAGCATAGCATAATGTGTTTTCATCCCTCTCTTAGGTTGGAGCAACAGCTCATGGCCAGAATGATCACTGGAATATTCCCTCAGCCCGTCCAGACTGATCCGGCAGCCAGCCAATCAGAGACAGAGAATAGTGTGACATCAGGCATTGCTGAGAATGGTTTATTTCTATGTTTATAATTGTGACTTTAGGCCTCACAATGAGACTTTGTCTTATTTTAAACTCTATGAATTTGGCGTTAAACATATTTGAAAGCTCCCAGTTTAGTAGCTATGAAGTTTGTCTGTCTGCGGTTTAACCATCATACATCATCACCAATTTACAAGTGTGTCTGGTCAATGTTCAAAATCAAATAATGCATGACATAAACCAGCAAGAATGGTCGAGCTGCACCAGGTTCCAATCTATAAGCTCATCATTTTGATTCATAGTGTTTATGAATGAGAGCAGTGCATTTGTCAAGAGTGTCAGCACGCATCAAGATTGTATTTCCTCATTAAAACACGATTGCTTGTGCTCATCCTCTCTACTCCTCCTCCGCTCGATCCTTCCATCTCCTTCGCGTCACTTCTGCTCAGTCGGCGAGGAGGTCCTGCCTCATTAATTCTCGCTTTCATTTAATAGGAAGATCAATGATGTATCAAATTTGCAGAGGAGGCTCGCAGCAAACTGTTGTCAGCATATTCCCAGACTAACTGGACTCTTCCTCCTGTAGAGGAAATGTATATGTGTTTAAACGCAAACAAAAGGAAATGAGGCCCTGCCAAGAATGTCAGTTCTGTATATTAGTTTTTTAATACCACCGGCCCAAAATGCTTACGGGTGCGAGAATTCAAGAGTAGGTTGGATGAGAGGTAAAGCGGATCTCAAATTGGTTATTTAAAATTACTTTGCTGGCAAACTCAACTTGCCAGAAGAGCATCATGGGAAAACTTCTGAATGTTGTGGGAATGCCAGATGTGCAGGTATTAAGTGCATGCGTTGTTATTTTTTGGATGCACATTAAAGGTTGAGCTCTTTAAATGGATGTGAATTTTGATATTAAACAATATCAATGACCTTGTTTAAAGTGGTGATAGGTCAGACCTGTGGCCTAGCGGTTTTAGATCCAGGTTTGAATCCAGGGATGTGTCCTTTTGCTCAAATTGCTCAAAACACATTGCATTTCTTTGTCAGTAAAACTGTGGTAAAAAATAATTATTTAGTAAGCATTTATCAGGGCCATAAAGTTATGTGATAAAAAAAAATCATGCTAGCTCCATAATCATTCATTAGCCCTGTCAGAGGACAAGAAGTGAAAAAAAAAACCTTTAGCTGTACGCTTTTATGTACTTTTTACTGTAATCTTGTTAACAAAAGATGGCAAACCATGTCCCTCATACACCAGCTGATTCTCTCTCTGTGTGTTTGTGTGGGAGTGGAGGCCGCAGGGTTTAGTGGGCTTCAGGTGTGTGTGGACACAGGGGTACCAGTGGACTCTGAGCTCATAAGACAGTGGGTAAATGAAGTGCTGGCTGAAACCGCTGCAGTAATGCTGGGACAGAGAGAGATGCAGATAGCGCCCGATGCCCCTGTCTAAACACAGGTGCTAGCATCTAAACACTCTCATTCATCCATGATGATGATAATACTTTTACTACTCTAAATGTGGTAATATTGTGCTAATATTGCAGCTGGTGTCTACAGTACCAACACCAGCATCCACTCCTGAGCCAGACTCGACAGAGCTGCTGTCAGAACCCCTGATCTTTTCAAGCGTCTTTCTTCAGCTTTTTCTTCCAATGAAAACCATCAGGGATCTGCTTTATCAAGTCTGACAGTAATTTTAATGAACATACCGAATCACTCATCATCTATCTGTAAAAGTGTTTACAGACATCACTCAGCGCTTCAACCATCCTGCATTTGTTTCAGGTCCAGATAGGTTTCCTGTGGGCACACCGGCTACCAGACCAATCCCACCCACACCACGATGGCCACACCCTCACCTCCTCCAGCCAATCAGAGCCCAGATTCAGCCAGCCTGCAGAACCACCCGTGGGGAGGACCAGAGCTCCCCCTGGAGGAGGAAGAACCGCACAGCGAGAGGCAGAAACAGCCTTCAGCATCAGTGTACGTCTAAATATTGTTGTTTCATTCTGCTTTATTCTTGCATTAAAAATATTAAAGCAAGGTAAATAACACATGCACTATTCATTTTATTTGTGTAGAGAAGCAAGGGGCGGTATTAAAAGCTATCATTCAAGCATTGGTAGAATTATGTTTGAGCTGTCAGTAGAGAAAGTGTTTATTTTTTTTACTTACTTTCTGTTAGTAGTAGAAAATAGGTAGTATTTGTGTCTCTAAATATAGAGTAGTTCTAGTAATGACGTTTGTGAGGATGTGATATATAGGCCCACAGTGCCACCTGCTGTTAACAACAGTAAATACATGATGTCAACTTTTTATATAATTCAAATATGTAAACAGGACCTTCACATTACCTTATTTTATAAAAAAAAAAAAAAAAAAATCTTACATAGCTCATGTCTGATATGTCAAATTTTATTTGGACCATTTTCTGTAGTAGGTGGACATTAACATTAAAATTATTTTTGTGCCTTACATTACTGACATATTTTGATTAGTAGGAAGCAGTTGTGATTTAGTATTTCATGACTGTTTTCTATCCTCTCTCTGAATCTAAGAAGTAAAAGCTGTTGCTGCTACTTCACCTTTAAGACTTTTACATGTAAATGACTGTTTTCTTTTTACATGGTCAATGGTTAGTAATGTTTTGCTTCTGTGTCAGTGTAGACATGGAGGAACATGTGCCTTTGCTAAGCGTTTCACTCACTAACGCTCTCCTTTTCTCACACACGCAGTGTGACGTCAGTAGCCCAAGAGAGTGATGAGGAAGAATCAGTCATCCATTCATTTCCACCTCTCCCCTCCAAACCCAAGACTTCCTCACCTCCTCTTCCTCCTGTGAGCCAGGAACCTCCTCCTTCTGCCCCCCTCGAATCCTTCTCTTCCTCGCACTACACAGAAGAGAGTTAGTCTAGTTCTATAGTGAGACAGTCACGGAGACACAGATGCCAGCCAGTCACACATCTCAGGGAGAGCTGCGGCTCACTAACAGCCAGATGGAGGCAGTCAGAGGTACACGATCGGTCCAACACACACTCACACAGCCAGACTGATCCAAAACCACACTGGGCTGCAGAAGCAGCTGCCCTCTAAGGACAAAATGGATGAGGAAGGAGTCCTTCTGTCTAATGTGATGACCAGCCTGAACAGTTCCCTGCATGGAGTCCAAGATATGGTAATTTATTAAGCGAAAAGTGGAATGAAATAATAAGACTGTCGTGGTTAAACATGAACTGACAGTTTCAGCTTGGGGTTTGAGATTTCAGCCAGAGTTTAGAGGTCCAATCCCAATGAGAACTGGGGAGACAGCTGATATAACAATCATCTGTGATGATTAGGATCGCGAAAACTGCTAAATCTGATCAGTATTTCCATTTCATTTTGGATTGTGGAAGTGTAGAAAAAACCTCATACAGTGATTATAATTGTTAAACAACACATTGTACATCACAAATATTTTCTTTTTAAACATGAAGAAAAAACAAAGTAATTGCTGTCAATGTTTTATAAAATTATTGTAATTATTGTTCTTTTTAATTATTATAGCAACAAGTGTATATAAATTTTCTCTCAGCTTCCTGCAAACACTAGTTTACGTCTTATGGACAGATTGCTATTTCTGCTCTTATCCAGTAGGTGGTGCTAGAGGCTGTTTAAAAAAGGACAGATGATCACGTGATAATTGATCTCTCTTTCTCAGAGATGATGGGAGGAGGAGAGCTGTGGAGAGGTCAGTGAGGGTCAGAGATTGTGCTGACTGGAAACTCACTCATGGATCAGCAGAGATACACACAGCTCAGGACCGCTGAGATCTCACCACACACTCATCAAAACATCACTCAGGCAATCAACATGCATGGACTGCACTTTTACAATAGTCAACTTGACTCAGAATTTATAGCCTTTTTTACGTCACTTGCCTTAAGCAATAACAGTTAAGCCAGTGTGATATGTTAAAGGTTTCTACGTATTACAAACACATACACGTCATTTCACTGTTTTATATTGTTTTTCCTGTCGCCATCAATCTCTCTTTTTGCCCATCAACTCCTGCAGCCATTTGGGTGGCCACGTCCTCTTCCTGTATGGCTTTGGCAGTGTAACTGGCCCTCTGTGGGTCATATCTAATGGGGCATGTCTCACATTACCGGTGATATTTGGACACAGGGAATGAAGTTGTTTTTGCTTCAGATTCTGTGTGTGAAAGAGCGAGCTGAGGCTGACACAGGGGAAGGCAGGCGCTCTGGATACTTCATCAGGGAATCACTCTGAGCGTCCTCTTACACAGCCTGTGAACAGCGTCCAAACACAACCGCAAAGACGCTGCGCTCGCCCCACTAATTCCCTTCGCAATGTGCATCCTTCTGCTGAAGTTACAAATGAATCTAAAGTAGAGATCGACTAATAATGGTTTTTATTTAATGCTGGAAACATTATTATTGATGGAATTTTATGGTTATTTATTAGTTATTTACTTGGTATTATATTGAAAAGCAAAATAAATAAATAAAATGATTACTACGTATCAGTTCGGCATTAATAATAGTAGTTATAATAATAATAATTGTTATTATTCTTAATATTATTAGGGAATATCAAATCATTCACAGTTATTATTATATTTAGTTAAGCAGAAGATAGCACATCAAGAAGGGGGTTATAATCTTATAATTATCATCATCATCACATTATAAATTAAATATGTATAATCTCTAATATTTATTGCATTATATTTATGGTTACGATTTGCAACCTAAAGACTCATAAATGTATTTTTAATATTTATTTTGGGCTGTGTCTAACTATCTCTTGCTCTAACTGCAGTACATTTCACAAAGGTTTATGGGGGGATTCTAGCGAAGAGTAAAATCTTTGTTGAGCTTATTTTGGAGTAAATATTAGTTTCATATCATGTTCAGACTTGAAACGCTGAATTTTAGTTTATGAATAAAACCTGTGTTGGGCTTATTTGGAGTCAATATTAGTTTTGTATCGTGTTTCAAAAGTGAAATGTCACAGTTTGGTCTGTCCAAAACCACACTGATTTTTTTTTTTTTTTTTGTAAGTCAGTAAATGTTATTAAGCAGAGATGTTTTGGAAAACACCAATCTGCATTTGAAATGTTTGCAGTTAGATGTTAAGTGTACTCAGAGCTTCTGTCCAAAAGTGTGTTTGACGGTACATGTAAATTATGAGTCCCAGGCAACAGAACGCCTGTGTTGAATCCAAACCTCTTCCTGTGTTGGCCTAAACCAATATTTACTCTAAGCCAAGATTACTCTGCTCACAGTAAAAAGAGCGCAAGTACTGCTTAGAGACTAGTGTTGCCAAAGAAAAAACACACACCCCAGCAGCACGGACAAGAGTTCATCCTTGACGAAGCAAGAAGTGAATGCTATTTAGCTTCCTTCTCAACTGCAATACAGTCCATATAACAGGGAAAAAATCTAAGCTGCTCGAAGCATCACGTTCAACCTGCCGAGACCATTGTTGAATGTGTTAACATGTTACTGCTATCAAACTGCATCTATACTTCACAGAGAAAGTCATTGCTTGTCATTGCTTGTCAAAGATTACTATTGAAACCACAGACATTTATTATAAAGTGTAGTTGATTGTCTAATGATTAAAAATGTGATGAAACTCACTATACATATATTAATCAAAAGTCTTTATGCACATCAATGTTGCATTTATTTAATCCAAAATACAGTAAAAAAAAAAAAAAGTAATATTGTGAAATATTATTAAAATGCAAAACAACTTTTTTCTTTAAATGTATTTTAAAATGTCATTTATTTAAAAACTGGGATATAGTTTTTCCTGCATTCTGTAATGAATAGAAAGTATTTGTTGAGATGGAAACCTTTTTTAAATATGTAAAACTGTTTACTGTCACTTGATTCCTTCCTGTGTAAAAGTATTTTATTTTATTTGTTTTTTACATCTAACTGACCCCAGAAATATATACTTTCTATACATATTATATTGATGAATTGACAGTGACAAAATTCTATAACTATTTATTAAAAATATGTTTCAATAACATATTTGTGATCCTGGACCACAAAACCAGTCAAAAAAAAATTGTATGGGTCAAATTTATTGATTTTCCTTTTATTCCAAAAATCATTAGGATATTAAAGATCATGTTCCATGAAGATATTTAGTAAATTTCCTACCATAAATATGTTAAAACTTAATTTTTAATTAGTAATATGCATTACTAAGAATTAAGAATTCAAAGGCAATTTTGTCAGTATTCAGATTTTTTTGCACCCTCAGATTCAAAAGCTGCTAAATATTCTCAGCTAAATATTGTCTGTATTTTTATAGGTTTGTATGTTTTAGATTTTATTCTATTCATATATGTATGAGATGAATGCTTTTATACAGTCGCTGGTTCTGCCCCTCAAATCTGATTGGCTGAGCAACATTCCAGAATGTTTATATTAATCTAACAGTACAGGGACTTTTAACTTTCAGACATACTGAGACCCAGTATTGCTCTTCTGTGATTGCTTAAAGGGATAGTTCACCCAAAAATGAAACTTTTGTCATCATTAAATCATCCATCAGTCAATGGGAACCAGCAGCTGTTTGGTTACCAACATTTGAAAAATATATCTTCTTTTGTGTTCAACAGGTTTGGAACAACTTGAGGGTGAGTAAATGATGACAGAATTTCCATTTCTGGGTGAATTTATGAACTTATTTAAAAGTTATAACTTATTAAAGTGGTATGTGAGTGCCGGTTTTCTATGCAGTATTTAGTGATATCTGCTCAGGCATGACCTATGTCCCTACTCTTCTCTTAATCGCAAAAACAAAGCGGTCTCTTTAGTAGTGTGTGGAAACTCCTAAGATCCTCATTAACCCAGAATTCTCTGTAGGTCACCCATGTGTGGGGATTTCCCCCCCCCGAATGAGGGAGACTGAAATAATCCCTCTGCATACAGTGTCCCTGTCCTCCGCTATTGTTCTTGTCTCATCTCCTCTCTTTTTTTGTTTAGAGTTCCCAGATGGCACAGGCGGTTCACAGACCTGCACCAATCCTGGCAAGGCAGTACCAAGAAAAAGAGGAACCAGGTACAAGTACATGTACACACACAGTACTTAATGTGTGGAGTCAAGGGAGGTCTGAAAAAAGTTTGTGTGCTCCTAAAAGTCGCTGAAAAAACTGCAACTAGTCAAACTGTTTCCCGGGGTCTTTAAACGGGCTGCTAATCCAGGTGCCTGTTAAATGAGTAAAAGTTAAGGGTTAAGTGGTGGCTAGGATGTTTTTTTTACGTTTTCTAGTTTTTTGTCAAAATGCTTTCTGGAAGACTATACTGTAGCTCAACCACTCTTCATTAAAAATTGTGCAGTTTGATTTGCAGCCTTTAGATGGCAGTGTACCTATAGGGCAACACTGTCTGCATTGTTCTTTTGTCCTTGTCAGAGCCTGATTGTCCACTTGTGTCTGATTGTGTATCCTCATGTCTGGACATCAGGGGTCCAGAGATGCTGGAGTCAGCTTTTTAAACTTCAGTCCGGTGTGAAGGGGCACAACAGAAGACAAATATCTTTATGACAGCAGCCGCTGAGATGGCATGTTCATCATTTAGTTTGAAGGCTGGGCTGAACAAGTAGGACAAGCTTGGATAAATGCCTGCATCCCATATGGACTGGTTGAGTGTCTGCATACATACATTTATGCAAAACAAACTGTCATAGTTATGATGCCACAACCATAAACACATAAACATGTAACTCTAAATGGTTCTAGATGCGAGAAACTTTGACCAACACTATAAGTGAACAGGACCATGACAGAGAGATGAGTGCTGTGTGTGTGCAGAGGCAGGACAGAGCTGCAGATTAGACGGAATGAAATCCATGCTGAGAAAGCGCTCTCTCTCCCCAGTGTTTTTTATTAAGTCTTATATAAGAGAACATTGTGAACTCCAGTGCACGTCCTAAACGATTTACCCCAGTGTGCTCACAAAAAAACACACCTCTGTCTCCACAGCTGCCAGTGTTCCCTCTTTCCTAAATTGATGCTCTTATTTACCAGTGGTGAATCTATCTATCTATCTATCTATCTATCTATCTATCTATCTATCTATCTATCTATCTATCTATCTATGTATCTATGTATCTATCTATCTATCTATCTATCTATGTATCTATCTATCTATCTATCTATCTATCTATCTATCTATCTATCTATCTATCTATCTATCTATCGTTCTATCTATCGTTCTGACGTTCTGTCATTCTATCTATCTATCTATCTATCTATCTATCTATCTATCTATCTATCTATCTATCTATCTATCTATCTATCTATCTATCGTTCTGTCATTCTATCTATCTATCTATCTATCTATCTATCTATCTATCTATCTATCTATCTATCTATCTATCTATCTATCTATCTATCTATCTATCTATCTATCTATCTATCTATCTATCTATCCTTCTGTCATTCTGTCATTCTATCTATCTATCTATCTATCTATCTATCTATCTATCTATCTATCTATCTATCTATCTATCTATCTATCTATCTATCGTTCTATCGTTCTGACGTTCTGTCATTCTATCTATCTATCTATCTATCTATCTATCTATCTATCTATCTATCTATCTATCTATCTATCTATCTATCTATCTATCTATCTATCTATCTATCTCTCGTTCTGTCATTCTGTCATTCTATCTATCTATCTATCTATCTATCTATCTATCTATCTATCTATCTATCTATCGTTCTGTCGTTCTGTCTATCTATCTATCTATCATCATTTTTTATTTTTTATGTAAAATCATTTCTGTTTTAAATTCATTTTAAATAAGTAAATATTTTAATAATTTTAAAAGTTTTTAAATTGCTTGTTTTATTCTTGTTATCATTTTTCTTCATTATTGTTATACTTTCTTTTATGTAAAGCACTTTGAATTACCATTGTGTACGAAATGTGATATATAAATAAACTTGCCTTGCCTATTGTTCTGTCGTTCTATCTATATCAATTTTGAATGATAACTAAGGCTTGTGCAACCTACGAAGTTCCTGGCTTTTCAGTATAACTTTTCAAGTATTGGCCAATTTTCCTTTTAGTTCTAATTATAATTAACAAAAAATAATTTTATATGTATACATGTGTACAATAAGCCCCAATGCTGAGTGACATTCAAGTAAACCTTGAAAATTAGCCTTTTCCTATTTTTTTTATTCTGTGTTCTGCATCCCTCCTTCTTCCCACTGCCATTTCACCCCTTCATTTATTCGTTTCTCATTTCTGTTCCCCTCTCATCTATTAGTTCCATTTTTCTGCTGTGTCCTATGTATCTGACATATAGTTTGTCCAAGCGCTCTGTTTCAGTGCCGCCTGTCGCATGTGATCAGTGTGTGATGAGAGCCAGTGTGTGCTGACGGGTGAATGGATGTGATTAGTGTTTGAACGTCAGCTCGTTCTGTGTCATTACATTCGCTCCGAGGGTTTTCCCTTTCTTTCTCAGTGTGTAATTTGATGCATCAGTGAAACAACAGAAAGACCGGAGGTGCACCTGTGTTTGAGTGCCTGCACTTAGTTTGCAAATTGCCTGGACATTGCGTATGTCCACATGTGCATGCATGCATCCATTTGAGAGCCCTTGTTTGGTGTGCATTTAAAGGGATAGTTCACTTTTAATTAAAAATTCGTTTATTCACTCACCCTCAAGTCGTTTAAAACACAGAAGATATTTTGAAAAAGTTTTTTTGTCCATATTAGGAAGGCCAATGTGGTTCCATGTTGTTTTGGAAAGCACTGACGTCCATTAAAAGGGCAAAAACATCTTCAAAATATGTTCTTTTTTTCATTTTTAGGTTTCTTTAAAGCAGACGTGGTGGTGATGTTTTGCTCAATTACACTGATATTTTGTTCTGGTCATAAAGCTAATTACAATAAACAACCCATATACCTTGACAAAAGCCTCTCTGTTAGATCTTTTATATCACATTCTCATCAATGCTCACACAAGCAACCGCTTGTGAGTTTATAAAGGAGGTGACCGCAATGAAAGTCTTCACACTGCAATTCTATACTGTAAGTACATAACATTAAAGCCTTTTAGTCACAGCTTTAGCCAAGATCTACAGATGGGCCAATTGTGTTGTCTGATAAAAGGCATAGTGTGGTACTGTACAGCCAGATTGCTTCAGACATGACCTGAGTAGCATCCTCTGGTTATACAGCTGCTCTCTTTTGATGACTATCTCTCTATTTGACTATTAGAGAATGGCTGCTCTGTTCAAGCGTCCCAGTTCAGCTTGTACCCATGACATTGATGGGGAAAAGAGATTTAAAGATGCTTATATAATGGTGCTTGGTGAAACTCCTTGAGGATATGGCAGATGGAGTCTTCATAATTGGTGTTTATATAATTTGACTCCGCTGCCATTTCATTTGTTTGCCACATTTCATTTGTATTTTACACTATGCTAATATTTTTTTATCATTACATAATATACCAATGATTGATTTATATAGAACTAAAATTTTCTAAAAAACGAGAGTGAAAACTGGCTGGCACAATGTTCGTGTTTTCCCTTGTCTTATTTTCCCTTGCTTTTAGATTTTTGCCATCATTTAATGCTCGCTTAAATGTAATCTTTCAAAACAAGTAACACTCTTAAATGTAATTAGTCGGTCTTAAATTGAAAACCATGTTTCATACTTTGATGTGAAGTGTAAGTTCACTTATTGCATTTAAATATTATCTTTAATCATTCAGTAATTAATAAACCATTGATTATACATTACGTTATACATTAAGTTTTTTGGCGGTTGCATGGGCATCTGTATATAGTTGCTAAGGTGTTTTGAGTGATTGCCACGTGGTTTCTAAGATGCTCTGGTGGTTGCCTTGTGGTTACTTAGTTAAAACATCCTCAAGTTTCTGTGATTTTTCTTAAATCAGGCTCATGTTCCTCCTTTATGATGTATTTGCTCTAGTTTTGACATGTTTGTTTGCTTTTTTTAATTATTATTTTATAAATAGTTGTTTATTTTCACTATTCTTAGATTTAGATTCTAATCTTTGCAAATCTAATGCTCCCTTGAAGTTAGTCTTTTTTAATTAGTCTGTATGGTAAATATTAAAATGAAAATCCATCTTTTATCATTTTAAACTTTGACTATCATATTTAATTATAATGTATAAGTACACTTGTAGCATTCTAAAATATAAATTTTTGTATTGCATTTTATTTAACAAAAACAAATGTGAAAATACATTGTTTTTGTCCATTTTTGTGGTGTGTTTTCAAAGAGATGCACAGAAATGGAAAGTTGCACAACCCATAAAAGAATCTCTATCCTGAGGTGAAAGTGGACATCCGTTGAACACTAGTCTCTTGTGTGTGAAATATTGGCCCCTCTATGGAGCACAGGAAGTGGGTGAGGGCACACACACACACAAACACAGCCTGCATCTCGAGGGCTATGCAGATAAACTGTTTCCAAGCTGCTCGGCTGTTCTGTTTTTACTGGGATCAAAATATCATTCAAGAAGCCGGTGCTTTCCAGGAGAGCTGTGTTAAACCCCAGCTCTGTGTGAGCTCTCTTTCTTCATCCATCATGTCCAGTTCTTCACTATAACGATAACATAAATACAGCTATGTGTGGGTAGGCAAAGTAAACATGCGCCAAATGATAATAGAATACTGTGTTTTAACTACTATGTGACTTGCATGAATGTAGTGCAGAATTTTGATGAGGATTTGAGCTTGATGTTAGGCAAAGCATGCAGGAATAATCACGCTTCGATGAAGTCACCATGAGCTAGTGATTCTTTTCTCATTTTAATGGGCTTATTCTGATTGGTGTGAGAATGTTGATATTTTCTGCACTTATATAGTCACTTTTGCACTTAAAGCATGCTTAGTTTTTACTAGTAGAGGTTGCCAAGGACTAAGGTATATTCAGAAAATATTTGACCCCAAAACAAAATTAACAATCACAGAATACTGTGTAATAAGTGTTTGTATATAGGATGAATTAAATCTTTTTTGTTTCAGTTTGAGCTTGCTGTGTGGCGTGATCTCGTGTTTCCTCTTCATACAGCAGTCTAACACAAAGAGTACACACACTGAGACGCTGTCTCCGCTTTTCACATCTCATCGTATGGCTCCTCACGGGGTGGCTGCTTTAAACAGAGAAGAGAGGAGAGCATTTACCCGATGTCTGCTCTCAGGTTTGTGGTGAAAGAATGACAACTTGAGTGCGTTTGTTTAAACAACTCACCCGTTGGCTGATAGCCGATCATTTATAACGTATTTGTATGTGTGTGTACAGTTTTGCGTCATCATAGGTCTATTAAAAGTGGTGTTGTTTGGCCTTGACACTATAGAAAAGAAAAAGGCGCCACACGAAATGAGAACTTAATTGACTGAAAAGTTTAAATTATATATAAACATTTGCCATAAATGAGGTGTGTTCATCTGTGGCAGCTGTTAAGTGCTGTCGACAGCTTATTAGCTTTTAAAAACCCCAGCCACAAACAGGCCTGAAATTGATGCTAGGCTTTTGCAATGTTTTTCTATTAAAGCAGGAAGTTAAGGAATAACAATCAAACCCAGTGAAAGAATAACAAACCAGCGCGAAAGTTGGATTCTCTCTTTGTCCTTAGGATGACACGCACCGACCCATCCCCCTGCAGTACTCTGCATAAACTCATGGTCCAAGAGCTCTGGAATAACATGCTACATAAACAAGCCTGAAGAGCTGAAGTGAAGACAGCCGGTCTCAGTTTTGCAGTCACCCAGAACCCCTCAATGCAGAGATGAATGAATAGAACAAGACCATAATGACAGGAAAGCTTTTGAACGCGGCCCTCTGCTGCAAATAAGACCCGTCTGGTCCAGAAATGTCATTTCTGTGAACCTTAACGCTCGCGTGTTGATCTCTATGACTGTGAGAAGGGTTGACCACTGGCCTTTTACTTACAACAACACTGAAAATGGCAGGAGAAAACATCTTGCTCTAAACAAAACAAACGAGGGCTGCAGGCTTATCTGGATTTACTCTGTGTTTATTTGCTCTGTATTTGTAGTCACGTGACTAGTCGACTTCACATTTCCCACACAAATACTGACAAAAAGAACAGCATCTCAGAGTGATGTTTACTGGTTTTTGATATGCTCTTTCCTACACAGTTTTATGTGACAATTTTGACCTGAACACTGAAAGTCAACTCCTCTGTTTAAGAATAAAAAGATGCTGTCATTTAAGAGCAGCTGTACTTTAGGAGGCATTGTTCAACCAAGCCAAACGCTGGATTTCATTTTTGTACACTTTGTAGTTTAATAGAGACGTCATGGAGGACGAGACAAAGCTGCCAAGAAAAAATGATCACATGATATGTCAGAAATCGTTATAATATGCTGATTTGGTGCTTAAGAAACATTACTTACTATTATTGTCTTGAAAACAGTTGTGCTGCATTTTATTAATTTTTTATTGCAACTTTCCTGTCACTTTTAAACAATTTAATGCATCCTTGCTGAATAAAAGTATTAACGTCTTTCAAAAAAGAAGGGGGAAAAAACTAATTGAGAAAATGTCACCATAAGTTGTAAATTGTAATGCATACTTCCAAAATCCATAACTTTTCCAGTTTAACTTTTGTCCTGTTAAATAAAATGTATGGTAACTTTCAATTAGCTAAGTCTTTACATAATTTTTTCTCTTAAAATATCATTTTTTCCCCACACAAAGCCTTTGCATCATGACACTAACTTATCTGCAGTTAATTGACAGTGACTCGCCTAGCCAAGTTCATGTTTAACGCCATGCTTCATCAAGTTTTCCCATCCCCTGACCTGCAGATGCTGCAGATGCTATTTCACGTCACAGTTATGGCTCGCCAGCCTGCAGAGTCACAGCGGCCGTAACACAACCATCTCAGGGTTCAGCGGACAAAGCTGAGCACTTTTATGGCTTCATTACTGCTCAGTTACAGGGATTTTGCAATGGGGTATTAGATGTTGAAATGGTTCACAGTAAAATTACATTAGTCACGGAGCATCCATACGTTTGCAAAGAGGGAGTATAACAACACTTACTTGAAGTTTGAATTTATAATGCATTTTAAACATATTTACAATTCATTGAAAGCATAACATATCTACTGTGTGTTCATACTTATTAAAAACAACCTGCAGATGATTTATGCCAGCTCTGCACATTAAGTAAAAAAAAGTATATATATATATATATATATATATATATATATATAAATTAATAAATAATATATAACGAGATAAATAATATAATAATTAATAAACATTTATTTTATATATATATATATATATATATATATATATATATATATATATATATATAACAGTATTATTTATTATTTTATTTTGTCAAAACAAACTTTGAATTTTGTGTGAATTTTTGTTTTTGTTTGTGGTTTTTTTTTTTTAACGTTTTAAAGTTTGAAAGCAAGAATTGTCAAAACAAACTTTGAATTTTGACTTGATAAAGTCTTGTTTGAAAGTTTCAAAAAGTGTTTTACAAATCTTGGATGGATGGATGGATGCTTGAGTCTGAACTTCAGAGAAAAGAGTGTGTTTTCTGTAGCAGACTGTGTTTTCTGTAGCAGTGTTGCCAAATTGGACAGAATGAATTCCGGACAAATCAGTGACTCATATGGCAATATCTTTCAACCGCACAACTGAATAACTCTTGGAAAAAAAGCTTCAGAACTTCAAGATTTCAAGATGTGGAAAACGAATCAAGATTTGTCTTTATTTCATTGCACGCTAAGAGTTTCTTCTTCTGTAGTATGTTTATCAGTGTTCCAAATGCCTGTCAGGGAAATTGTTTATGTCTAGTTAAGAATAAAACCCTGGTCCAGTTGTTCAGTGTAATCTGAGGAAGGCTTGGGAATCTGATGTCAGTCTGTCCAGCTGTACTGACATGTCTGTGTCTCTGAACAGCTGCAGAAGGACTCCGCAGCAGCAGACATTCCACCCTGCTCACTCAGGCCACTCATATCATTTTATTGTGTCTGTTCAGGACCCTGCATATTTGAAGTTCCTTGTCATGCCCCAGTTACAACAGTCCTCTTCCACTGAAGCCAACTGGCCAAGTGCAGCCCAGAAATGCATGAACAGTTCCGGTAAATGGTGTTCATCACTAGCCATAAATGTGTCATATTGCAGACTCTTATGCTATCTAGAACAATAGTTTCTGGCAAAATACAGTAGTCTTATTTTTTATTGTTGTACCACATCTGAAATCCTGATTTATTGATATTTTTTAATTGAATATTAATTATTATTATTATTATTATTTGCTATATAATTTTTTATATATATAAAATGTTTTTGAGTATTATACACTACTGTTTAAAAGTTTGGGATCTGTAAGATTTTGCAAAAGAAATATGTATATGAACAGCATTTATTTGAAAATGAAATATTTTGTAATACTTTTTAATGTTATGCTTATGCTTCTTTGCTAAATAAAAAATAAATACAATTAATTGCTTAAATATGTCTTATATCTTATTTCTTATAATATTCTTATTGTTTATATTAATATTTGCAATTTATATACTCTTTGTAATTGAATGTAATTTTCCAATTTTTGCCCATCTTTCCCATCATTTCCCAAACCCTCTGGCAGATTATCTGTTTATCAGACCAATTGCAAATGAGACAGTGTTTAGGAAACCTGTTCGAACTCATTCATTGTTTTTCTTACTAATGGCAGCTTTTAGCCATTGCCATAAACTGTTGTATACATTTTGTAAAAAAAAAAATCAATCAAAATAAAAAACTTACATTTTCCTTGACAGGCTGGAAACGCTCACTCTTTCTTTGCTTTGGGTGATGTTGCAGAAGGCGTATCGTGCAGCCCGTCTCATCCTGTCAAGTGTGAGATCAGGTCTAGAGATAAGGTTCCCCTCACAGATGGATGAGTGGAGATGAGAGCGATAGACTTTTGAAAACGAACCGGGTTTGAGTGCGGCTGTGCGCTCCAATAGTCACCACCTCTTCACCCCTGACTCCTCATCTGCCAGACGGAGTGAAGAGGGGGGCTCATCACTGGAGCAGGGCCGCTTTGATCAGCCGAGCCAGGCAGAGGCACTAAGCCACACGGCAGAAGGCCCTGTCTCTGCTTTCACAGGTGGAAGAGCAGGCTTTCATGGGAGCGCTCTTGTTACAGTGCGCTGAGGTTTTGTGGGGTTACAGCCTGGGATTGTGTTTGATGTTGGGCTGAGTGGAAGCTACAGTTGTCCTGTCTGAGCAGATGGACAAATTTGTGTCGTCCTGTATGAGGCACGCCACTTTACAGGAAACTACAGGCTTCTAAGTAATCCTGCTGTTGGAGGATGCAAAGATGAATAGTATTTTGGATGAGATTTAGGTGGAGAAAACAGTTTGTGGTGGACCCTTCTGACTCTGAAGTCTAATTTGAGTTTGCTCTGAAAAATACACAAACCTGTGACATCATCTGCATTCAGTTTACAACTAGTCAATTGTAATTTATTTTGTTTCTCTTTTTTTTTTTTTTAAAGAGATTAATACTTTTACTCAGCAAGGATGCCTTAAATTGGGAAAAAGTGATTGTGAAGATGTGAATAACTTTCTATTCATCAAAAAAATGCAAAGGAAATGTCAAACTCAAACTTTGGTAACTATTTAAAAAAACATTATAAATAAAATGTAATTGTATATAAAGTAAATAAATAAATAAAAAAGAGTTAATAATGAATATTCAAATAATGAAGTAAATTTGGATTTTAGAAATAGTTCAACAATTATTGATAAAAGTGTCTTTTTCTAGATACGATCACATTGTCATGGTATATACAATATATGCATTTTTTTTACATATATGTAAAAGTGTTATTGTACATTATAGCTTGTGTAATATATAATGTATTTATATGTATATATCCATTCTAATATTTTATTTGTTTATAATTTTTATTCGATTTTAGTTAGTATTCGAAAAGAAAACAGTCATTGTATAGTTGAATATATATATAAGCAATAAGGCATTTTTCTTCGCACTGCTTTCTGCTTAATGCTGTAATTCATGAATTGTTTGCTTATTGTATTTTATGCTGGTTTATTCATTTGTTTCACCACTTTGACAAGGCTTTCATAGGTGATTTTTTGCGGCTAGAGCCAGTCATGAGGCTCTCTCTCAGTCATCTGTTTCCTGTCAGATCTGCTCTCACTGCCAACCTGTCAACCTCTCTCTTCCTCTTCTTCTTCCATCTCTCCTCTCCTCCCTGCGGGTGTACTGGAATGGACCCCAGTGTCCTATGAACAACCTGGCTCACACTTGATTCCCTACGACCAGCCCAGCGTCTTGCATCTATCAGTGCTGTCACATGAGCATGCTGCTCCAACACAGATCTCAGGATCGCTTCCAAGTGCTGCCAGCAAACAATATATCTGCTCATTCTTAACCTTTACCAGCCATAAGGTTTCTCTCCTACAAGGATGTCCCATCATGCATTGCAACAGAACCGTGTGTGCGTTTGCCAGCAATACAGTACGTTTCTATCACACATAGATGACTTTCTGTCACTCCTCCTCATTCCAGATAATTTTGGCTCTATAGAGAGATGCTGTCCTGTTCACAGATGGCTGAGAGTCCAGGCTGCTCACCCACAGGCGCACCCGACACCCCTCAGAGACTGCTGAGGACCCCACATACCTGCGATACACTCGGCTGCCTTCAACAGAGAAGCGTTCCAGACTGAAACGGCTTGATTGGAGATGACAGCTTACTTTTCAAAGGCATGCCTGTTAATGACCAGATCTGAAGGTGTGCAAAACCAATATAATGCTTTGCTGGTTGGACAGATGGTAAATCGTTTTCAGGTAAAAGGCCATGTGACCTCGAGAAGTCTGCTTGATTTCAGGTCGCCATTACTGAGTTGAATCGGTCTGTGGAAATGCACTGTATGAGAACACAGATCTAACGAACAGCTGGCAGAAACATCAAGAGAGTGTGTGGATGATCAAAAATCTTTAAAAGAAGCTTTATGGGATTTCTCATATTTTTGCTCTAAATTATGTTTATCTGACTCAGTGCAAGCCATGAGAGAGTTTCTAAATGGTCCTTTGGGATATTTAAAGAGATCATATCATGAAAGGTTTCATTTTACGTGATCTTATAAAAAAGTATGAGTTTGATGCACCATGAAAACAAAATGGCTAAAAAAATGTTATAAAAAATAATGCAAAAAAATCCCAATTGAAAATAACACACACACACACACACACACACACACACAAAATGAAGTAGGATGTACTGAAAAAAATATCACTCAGAAAGAGTCAATGTATTGCAGCTAGTTGCATACAGTAAATTGATTTCATACATTCACTTTGACTTAAAGCTGCAGTCGGTAACCTTTGATGCTCTAGCGGTTAATAAACAGAACTGCTTGCGTCTTGCGGAAGAACATTGTAGCCGGAACTACTTCTCTCTGTTTATGTCTATGAAGAATCACAAAGGTACTGGGTTACTCCGCCGCGGTACCCCCGAAGCAATCTAAAATAGTCAGAATATAAACACTTATTATAGGTGCACCCTAGTGATTCAGGACAAGCTAAAAACATGGTTTGGAAAATGGATTCATGGTGTACTCGCTTATTATATACTTTTTTCTACATTTTGAACACAAACAAAGTTACAGACCGCAGCTCTGATTGGTTGTTTCTTACCGGGAGCGGATGAATTTCTGCAAATGGCAATAGGACCACTGGGAGGAGCCAGAGGAGCTTGATTTTTTCACAGATTATCTGTCTCATATTCTACTGTCAGGACATAATGACAGGTTTAACAAATATGTAAAAATATATTTTTACAAAAGTTACCTACTGCAGCTTTAAAGGCACAGAAGCAAAAATGCCTGCTCAATTTGGTTTAGGAAGAGGTTAGCCTGGTAATACCAGACTCTGCTACTTCACTTTGCTTCGTAGACAGAGTCTGGAATGGCATAATAGAGAAGTGTTTTCTCTCTCGCTAGGGGGCGCTTGTCTAAAGTTTAAAATCATTGGTTACCCGTAAGCCAATCAGATACGTTTAGTTATGACGTATGTTATGCGCCTGTACAGCCGCATCGAAGCACAGACATCATGCATCGACCTCAAATCTATGATTGAACTTCCACTGTAAACCTGTTGTTAAACACTCTTCTTGTTCTGGCTTCAGTTTGAAAAAGAGTTGAATGTTCTCCATAACAGAGCGAATTGCATCCCGTGTCTCGTTTCCCATTTCCGCGTTCGTTTCGGTTTTGGAATTCTCTAACCTACAATTTAAAACTCGGCGCTTAGCATCTACGTCACGGCTCTCAGCCCGCCCTCTGCTCGTTGATTGGCCCGGCTGTTTTCAGACCGGTGGCAAACAGAAAGCTCTGACGCTGTATCAGACTGAGTACAGAAATGAAATTGAGCGGAAGTAGGAAGTCTGACGTAGTCAGGCTAGGAAGAGGTGGGAATATGGTCACAAAAATTTTAATTTAACAGTAGAAAAAATTTTTTTTCCAATAAATCCTACACCATTCAGTGTAATTTTCAAATGGACAATTTTTGCTCCTTGGTTTAAATTTTTATTTTTTGTTAATTCAAAAGTAACTTTGTTTTCATTGGTGCATCAGATTTATACTTTTTACAAGATCCTGTAAAATTTAATTTGAAACTAAATTGAACTTGAAGGTCCCATGAAGTGCCTTGGGATCACGTCTCTGGACCAGAGACAAAATCCAGATCAGATGCAGTTTGCATGACACAATGTGAAACCAGACCTCATTTGCCGCAATAGAAAGCATATTTACACTCTCTGAAGCATTCCCTGTCGCCTACATAGTATACCATTCACTGTACAGAAAATATTATACTGTGAACAAGTGACTGATCTCAGCCGCAGCTTCAGTGTCTGTTTATAGTGCAGGGGGCGGGAGCTTAAGATTCTAGAGAGCATTTGATTGGTCAGAAATTTGTTAAAAAGCTGAAGTAGGACGTGATGTCAAAAAAGTAATTGATCCGTTTTGGTGGAAGTGACGAACTGCAAGCTTTGAATTATTAAATCTTCTAATTCCAAATTTTGTCACTGTTTTAAAGCTCACTGGCGTATAGATAACCTTAAGATTAACATACTGACTAACACCCCAAAAAACTTTCATCTTGATTTCATGGGGACTTTAAGAATATAATGGTTTAAATAACAATATAATGATCGTTTTTAATTAAGGCAATATAGCACATACCACCATGAAATGTATGAAAACGTAAAAATGAATTATGACTGTTTTTGGTGAAGAAAAAGAGAAAAGAATTTGAATAGCACACATGGACCTTAGTGCAGGAAAAAAAAATTATCTGACCCTTTTTAACCTGAGTGCTGAGTTATATCGCATGTGTGTTTGTGGAAATAGGACTATAGTTAGGAACATTTTAAGAATAGCTCATGATGAGAAATAAAGCTTACCACCAAACTTAATTTGTCATTATACATTCAAATTACTATCATTATACTATTTAAACATGCTATTATACCATTACAGCCACTTTGCTAAATTATGAAATAATTTTTAGTTCAATATATAAAGGCTGTTTGTTGCATATTTTCTTTAGCCAATTGTAGTATTGTCAGAGTTGTTTAAAAATAGGGCTTAATTTAGTATTCTAGACGTAACCATTGATAGACTGAGTGAAAAAAAAAGCATCTGTTGTTTTCTTTTGTGTTAAAGGAAACCTCATTAAATCAGAGTTTGGCGAGAGAAAGGCAAACCTGGCCAAGCTCTTTTGGGAGCAGAGATGTTTCTTAGTTATTTTACCTTGCTGTTTGACCTGCTTTGAAACTGGTCCATATGAGGTCTTGTTTTATTCTCAGTCATTTTTTAAGGCTGGGTCTCTGAAGGTACCTGGGATTCTCTTGGGACAAAGAAACCTACTAATATAAAATAACCATCAGTCCAAATGAGTGTCCACATCAGTTCACTGTCTATAGCTTTAATAAGGCATGCTTTTGAAAGATTGTGAAATGCATAATTTCTGGTAGAAAAAGTTGTGTTAATATATTATAATGCAGTGTTGCCAGAAAGCTGACTCAAATCTCTATCTAGCCAAGTTTAGTTGTCCTTCTGTGGTGTAGAGTATTTGAGAAGATTTATGTTACAGTTCTTTATCCCCTACAGTTACGCTGGGCTAATATAATCGATCCAGCAGATGGTGGCAAGTATTATATTAAATCTTCTAAAGATCGTTAAGCACAATGTAATATAGTCAGATTACAAGTTCAGGTAAATGCCGTTTGCCGCTTTTATTTTATTTATTTACCTTAGTTTTATATCTGTTACTTTTAGCTATTTTCATTACTGTGATTACTGTGAATTTATTTTCTCTAATTTATATTTCATGTTTTTTTTTTATCACAGTAATGCGATATGTTTTTTTGTTTTGTTTTTTTGTTTGTTTTTGTTTTACAGGATCGTAATGCAATCTTAAGAGGAAATGATTTTAATCATCATGAAAATAATTTCACAACACAAAATCATTTATTTTTGCCATTGCACCCATTAGAAACTTCTATGATCACCTGACACATTTTCTGCAATCTTCATTGTATTTTTAGGATTTTTTTTTTTTTTTTTTTTTGGGAGAAATACGATCCATTTATGCTACTGACAAGGTTTCATGAAATTCACCCATAGGCCAACGTGACATTTAAAGGATTTTGATGACCTACAGTTGTTTTAAACACTGGCCTTGTCTTTGTGATGCTCTGATACATTGTACAATGCTTTTAAAGAAGCCTTGGAGGGAAAACGGGGGAGGTTTCTCAGAATGAAGATGGATAAGATCTTTCTCTATTCTCTTTCTCTTTCACTCTCTCTCTCTCTCTCTCTCTCTCTCTCTCTATCTTCGACTCTGAGCAGTGGCCTCGCTGACCCTATCTCCTCTCGGCTCCTTGACCCCTGTGTGTGAGGTTACGGCCAGGCTTCTCCACATGGGAGTCCTGCCTGCTATCTAAGCCCAGCTCTGTGCTCCAACCTCTCCAGCAGATCCAGAAGAAAGGAGCATTGAATGGCCCTCCCATCACCCCAAGCCACCCTCAATGGATGAACCAATTGAGGGGGATGAAAGCTCCTCTGGCCGAATGCAGATTCCCCCCAAACTCAACCGAACCCTGCTGCTAGAACTCTTTATCAAGAGATCTGCCAAGAGGACCCCAGTTTCCAACTGTACCCGAAGCCCATCCCAATCCAGGCCATAGTACCCTCTCTGGGGTGTGGGGTGGGGTCACGTGGACACCTATTCAAAGGTCATAACCTCTTGACACTCAATTAGCACTCTCTGTATTCAACGCTGCTCTTGTTTCTGAGGTCGGGACTGATGGAAAAGTGGAGATGGGTGGTGGGCGGCACTTTGCAACACAATGCTTCAATCGGTGGCCCATGAGGCTTTCCTAAACGGTGCTAGAAACAAGCTCAAAGAAAAGGATTAGTTAAGAGCCATTGAAGGCTTTGATTGACTTAATCTGTCTTTAGGGGATAGGAAGTTTGATGGGATTTTAAATGCTCCGAGGACGACCCCAGCTCCACCTGGCCTCATGAACGGAGGCTTGCAGCTCAGCGGGGATATGTCAGGAGGTCTCCACCTGTGGAAAATATCCCTATAAATCAAATCTGACCTGACATTTATCCCAAGGATCAACCCTTTGGCTATATTCCACAGAAATGAGGCAGGGAAGATTAAGTATAATTAATTTATGGACCATTTGTCTGGCTTTGACACAGTGATTCATGTGTGTGCGTTTGATGAAAGAACACATAGCCGACTCTTTAAACACGCACCCTGTTTCTTAGCCTTGTATGATATTTATCTTGTTTTAAACCTGCATACCTTAAAATGATTGATCTTAAAGCATGGGAACGATACTGTGATGTCACTCTAAGAAAACGCATAAAGCTAAAGGAATGCTAAGTGCTGTTAACACTGTAGCACTGTAGTCAGCACTTCCTTTACATTAAAGAACATCATCTGTCTCATTTGGTTCGACCCCAGTCGGGTCATGAACAGCCTTATCTTTGTATTTATTCTTTGTCGTGTCCCGTCATTAATCTTGGATTTCCAGATTAAGTTCCAGTTCAGTTAGACGTCAATTCAGTTGGAAATATATAGTATATAGTAATTTGTTTGTACCTCTTTTAATACTATTTCTGCTCTGTTTTGATTTTAAAAAGAAACCATTTAGAAGTTATTTGTTTGTGTTATGCTGTTCTGCCATTTTCATGGATGAACAAGGTTGTGATTTTAATTCACAAGATCATTGTGTTCCTTGCTTGAGGATAAAAAACATTTCACACAGCATTTTCCTAAAATATCCCCATGCACTGTCTTCTTGTTTTATGCTTTCCAGTGCAGTCCTGTAAGTTTGGGTTTTAAAACATGTTTAGTTATTAAACTTGTTATGCCTTTAGGGGAACTGAGTGGAGGGTATGAGTGTAGTCTTGTGTGTGATTTTGTAGCACTAGCCCAACTGTGCTCATGTGATGTTCTCCCCTCATGCTGAAGGAGAGCCAGTGGGTTTGAGTTTTCTACCCAAAACACAAAAACACATTCAATTTTTTTATGCAAATGAAGACATTTGCCGAGGAGCCCCTCTTTGGTGCAGTTATTGCAATCAAAATTGACCATTTACTTTCAAATTACAGTTATCTGTATATATGTATTTCTTAAAAGAAGACATCTATCATAATCTTTCATTCAAATGTAATACATTCTATTATAACATAATTATAATACAAATGACTATTCATTATAATATTCAGAATTTATTAATCTAAAACCATACAAGAGCTTTTCCAGAGAAAACTCTGTCCCTGCAGCTTTTGTGCCAGCTTTGCGATTTCATTTTCTTCCCCAGAGTTACCACAGCTGAGGAGACTTCCATGTGACACATGAATCATTGCTGGTGTAGACAACAATAAAGGTAGTGTAAATAGTTTGGTATGTCTTGACTGCTTTCATATGTATTATTGTAATTTGTTTCATTTTATCACATTGGCTCTTATTTAAATTATTTTCTTGTTGTAATTGTTGAGTTATGCACACAGTACAGCACAGAAACCTTTCCAGAGGCTTTATAAAACACTGCCAGACAGCTTCATTCTTGACACTCCCAAACGTCCGAGCAGTCAGAGGAGAGCAGTGAAGAGACAAAGTAAAGTAGAGTAGATGTAAGAGGTCAGGAGAGGGAGGAGTTTGACTTATCTGTCCATCCCGAGAGCTTCAAATGGGGGTGAGAATGCTGTTAAGTGTTTGCAGGTGTCTTCTTAGAGGAGGTTTGAAACTTTAATACATTCAGACATTGAACATACTGTACACTTATGAGTCATTTTTTCCCAATACTCCATTCCTGCAGAATGACTGCTTCAGATTTTGCCCCTTTTATCACCTCTATCTGTCTGTTTTGCTCTTCTCTGGATCTCTGCTTGAAGGATTTGGCTTTCTGCAGCACCTGGCTACTTTCACTATCTCTGAAGCTCATGCAGTAGTTATTTTCTTTCAGATGAGTTTTCATTGTCTATAGTGTGATATTTTAAAGCAGCACTGACGGAGAAGGTTTGACCTTACCACCTGGTCCTCTGCAAAAACAGATACCAATCTCTCCTCTGTGAGTTCTGGCACTGCCTTGAGATTTAAAGGGAGAGTTCACCCAAAAATGTATGTTCTGTTGTCATTTACTCACCCCATGTCGTTTCAAACCTGCATGACTGCATGTTTTTTTTTCTTGAATAAGATGCCCAGTTTGTAAAAGGTTTGTCATATTTTTCCTGTCATTAACATGTGAGGAGTAATTAGATCCTTGAAGAGACATGGCATACTGAGATGTCTTGAGCAAGTATCGAAATTTGGTGAAATTATGGTGTTTGTATTTTGAAAGGAAACACCAGCCTTAATGGAGTTAAGTATCGGCTCTTTATCTTACTGAAGCCAAAGAGACAGATTTTGAGTTTAAACTTTTTTGTGTCTTCCAGGTTTCATCTTTTTTATTTGGTCCTCAGTGTACTTTTCAGTGAACATGTAACGATGACTGACTCGACATGGGATCCATATGCAAGCTTTTATTAGAACACTCGTAGTCGTACAGGCGAAGGGTCAGGATCAGCAAACACAGTATAATAGAGATATCAGAATCGTAGTCAATACCAAGCAGTGGGTCGGGGTAACCAGCAAGTATCACAGTCCGTATAACAATCTGGGTTCAAAGGTAGGCAGCAAAGGTTCTAGGATCGATAAACAACAAGGGTTGGCAACTGGGATAGCAAGACAGGGTAGAACGCTCAGAAATGTTAGCCGTGGCAGAAACAAGACTTCGCAATGAGGTGACGCCAAGGTCTGGCTTATATGGCAGTCTCTGATATGGAACACCTGGCCAGTGATCAGTCCAAGGTACGGGGCTGATGGGTAATGTAGTGAGTATCAGTGTAAGTGAGTGTTTGGATGCCTGTAGGTGTCAGTATTCGGGCGATGGTGCCCTCTGCTGGCCTCTGGAGGGACTCACGGGGTTCGTATTCGTGACAGAGCCCCCTCCCTGCGAACGCCTCCTGGCGTGAGGTGGAGGGCGACGTCGGGGTCTTCCTCGAGGTCGAGGGGCCGGTTTCTCTGGATGTTCTTTATGGAAATCAGTGGTTAAGTTGGGGTCAAGAATGTCCTCGGCATTGACCCAGGAATGTTCCTCTGGACCGTACCCCTCCCAGTCAACCAAGTATTGGAGAACTCGTCCCCGACGTCTTGAATCAAGCAGCTCTCGCACCTGATAGGTCTCCTCGCTCTCCACCTGAACCGGTTGGGGACTCTGCTCACGGGACCTCCCCTCACCCTCCTCCTCAGGGGCAGCAGCGGGCTTGAGCAGTGACATGTGGAAAGTGGGAGAAATACGATATGTGTCAGGCAAAGCAAGGCGGAATGACACAGGAGTGATTTGTTGTGTGATTTTGAATGGACCCACGTACCTAGGACTTAGCTTTCGGCATGGCAATCTCATCCGAAGGTCTCTGGTGGACAGCCAGACCCATTGACCAGGTTGGTAAGTGTGTCCAGGGCGTCGACGACGGTCGGCCTGTTCCTTCAGGCGCCGTACAGCTTGTTGAAGATGTACATGGGCCTGATTCCATGTGTCCTCGCTTCGTTGAAGCCAATCAGTAACAGCGGGAACATTGGTGGGTTCACCTGACCAGGGAAACATGGGTGGTTGGTACCCTAGAACGCATTTGAAGGGGGTGATTCCAGTGGAAGGCTTGATCAGGGAGTTCTGAGCATATTCGGCCCATAGGAGAAAACGAGACCAGTCCTCTTGATGGGAGCTGCAGTAGGAGCGGAGGAACCGAGTGAGCTCCTGGTTGAGGCGTTCCACTTGACCATTGGCTTCGGGGTGATAGCCAGACGTGAGACTTACGTTGACCCCTAGGGCTTGAAAGAAATCCTTCCATAAACGAGAGGTGAACTGAGGACCTCTATCCGAAACGATGTCGTCAGGTATGCCGTAAAACCTGAACACCCAATTACACAGGAGTTCGGCGGTCTGAAGAGCAGTAGGGAGTTTGGGTAGAGGTATGAGGCGACAAGCCTTGGAGAATCGATCGATGATCGTGAGTATGACCGTGTTACCCTGGGATAGGGGTAAGTCTGTGATGAAGTCTATGGCAAGGTGTGACCAGGGTCGTTGAGGGATAGGAAGAGGTTGAAGGAGTCCAGCTGGCAGTTGACGAGGGGTTTTGTGCATGTTACACGTCTGACAGTTCTGAATGAATTTGATAGTGTCGGGGTTAATGGTCTCCCACCAGAAGCGGTTCTTGAGGAGATGGAGTGTGGCTGTGATGCCGGGGTGACCGGAGGCAGGGAGACAGTGAATATGACTCAGGACCTGATCACGGTGAGGGGCAGGTACGTAGGTTTTATCCGGTGGACAGGCGGCTGGTGGTGCTTCTTGTGAATTGTGTTGTTCAATAAGAGTCATGATATCCCACTGGATGGGAGCAACCACCACATGGAAGGGCAATATGCGTTCGGGGACTGAGATGGAAGGGTCGTCATCATGGATACGTGACAAAGCATCGGCTTTAGTATTCTTGGAACCTGGGCGATAAGTGACATTGAACTGGAACCGGGAGAAGAACAAGGACCATCTGGCTTGGCGTGGGTTGAGTCTCTTGGCGGAGCGTAGGTATTCCAGATTTTTATGATCCGTAAAGACGGTGAAAGGATGAATAGCCCCTTCGAGCCAATGTCTCCACTCTTCAAACGCTGCTTTCATGGCTAACAGTTCTCTATCACCCACATCATAATTCCTCTCCGCTGGGTTGAGCTTGCGTGAGTAGAAAGCACAGGGATGAAGTCTCTCCTGAGGGCCTGGTCGTTGTGAGAGAACGGCCCCAATGCCAGTATTGGAAGCGTCAACTTCGACTAAGAAGGGAAGAGAGGGGTCAGGGTGATGCAGGATAGGAGCGGTGACAAAGCGTTCCTTTAATTCCTTAAAGGCTTGACGGGAGGCTTCGGCCCAGGTGAGACGATGGGTACCTCTTTTGATCATGGAAGTGAGAGGACTGACGACTGTACTGAAATTTCTGATAAAGCGTCTGTAGAAATTGGCGAATCCCAGGAACCGTTGTAGCTCCTTGAGAGTCTGAGGCTCTGGCCACTTGAGTACAGCAGAGACCTTACTGTCGTCCATAGCAACTCCCCCCGGACTGATGACATAACCCAGGAAGGTAGTGGATGTGGTGTGAAACTCACATTTCTCGGCTTTGGCGTACAGTTGATGTTCGATGAGGCGCTGTAGCACAGTTCTGACGTGTTGAATATGATCCTGTAGGGTGTTGGAGTAGATGAGAATATCGTCAATGTAGACCACAACAAACTTGTTCAGCATGTCCCTGAAGACATCATTAATGAACGCCTGGAAGATGGACGGACTATTGACCAGTCCAAACGGCATAACCCGGTATTCATAGTGACCGTTGGTTGTAGAAAAGGCCGTCTTCCACTCGTCACCCTCTCTGATGCGAATCAGGTTGTAAGCACAGCGTAAGTCAAGCTTGGTGTAGTATTGAGCTGTGCGAAGTTGTTCTAATGCAGCTGGAACCAGAGGAAGGGGATAACGGTACTTCACCGTGATCTCGTTGAGACCACGGTAATCAATGCAGGGTCTTAAACTGCCGTCCTTCTTTTTGACGAAGAAGAAACCAGCGGATGCAGGGGAAGTGGAAGGACGTATGAAGCCTTTCTCCAACTCCTCCTTGATGTATTTAGTCATGGCTTCGGTTTCTGGGAGTGACAGTGGGAACACACGACCCTTGGGTGGATTGTGACCTGGTAGAAGATCAACAGCACAGTCATGGGGTCGATGAGGTGGTAAGGTGTTTGCTTGGGTTTTGCTGAAAGCTGCCTTGAGGTCGTGATATTCCGCTGGTAGGTTGGGAACCTCGAATGACTCCTTGTTAATCGCCAACGAGCGCACTGGAAGAGGAGAAACGGTAGATAGGCATTTTGTTTGACATTTAGTGCTCCACTTTAATATCTGACCTTCCCTCCATGATACTAGCGGATCGTGCAGTCTCAGCCATGGTAGTCCCAGAATTATGGGTGTATTAGACGTGGGCAGAACGTAGAACTGAATGACCTCCTGGTGCAGTAAACCGGCTGTGACGGATAGACTTTGTGTAAGGTGAGTAATGATACCAGTTCCCAGGGGACGACCATCTATGGTAGCTACAGACAGAGAGTTAGCACAGGGTATTAATGATACGTTGTTTGTTCTTGCAAACTCAGCTGACATGAAATTCCCAGCCGCTCCAGAGTCCAGTAAAGCAAATGTGGTCACTTGAACGTTGTTAATGGTTAGCTTCAGGGGTACAAACACACTGTTTACTGGATGGAGAGAGTGTAAGGATTCACTCACCAATTTGGATGAGACAGATGAGGGACGTGAAGGACAGTTGGCTCGTTGATGACCAGGGGATCCGCAATACAGACATAGACGATTTGCCAAGCGGCGATTCTTCTCCTCAGATGAGAGATGATAGGTATTAACTTGCATGGGTTCAGAGTCCTCGACAGACTGAGCTGCTTTAATGACAGTACTGACATGAGAGCGAGGTTTACGTGAACGCTGCAGATTGTCAATTGCTATCGTCAACTCGATGAAATCGTTCAAACTTCTCCCCTCATCTCGACATGCTAGTTCAGCTTGTAATTCATGACTTAAACCCTTTCGAAACAGAACCTTTAAGGTGTCACTCACCCAGGTCGTTTGTGCTGCCAATGTGCGGAAGTTCATAGCATACTCAGCAGCTGAAGATCTCCCCTGAGAGAGCTCTAGCAAGCGTTCGCCAGCACTCTTTCCCTCCTTGGGATGATCGAAAACCTCACGGAAGCGTGTGAGGAAATCATTGAAGGAGGAGAAGGATGATCCATCCGTGCGCCATACAGCGGTAATCCAGTCAAGAGCCCTTCCGGTTAACAACGAGCAAACAAAGGCAACCTTACTGTTGTTAGTGGAATAGAGCATGGGTTGTTGTTCCACAAACAGCGAACATTGTAGTAAGAAGCCTTTACATTTGTTAGGGTCACCGTCGAATCTCTCAGGAAAAGCCAGTCGTGGGTTAATCTGAGAGGGCGTGGGAACAGCATGTGCAATGGCGGCCGCTTGTGGCGCGGGTGTCGTGACAACAGGACTATGGAGATTCTGAATAGCCTTCACCAATTCCTCCGTGACGGCGGTAAGATGATTTAACTGTTGCTGATTAGCAGCGATCTGACTTGCCTGAGCTGCCAGGTTGGTGCAGAGATGTTCATAGGCTGCTGGATCTTGTCCTGGCGAAGTCTTCTGTAACGATGACTGACTCGACATGGGATCCATATGCAAGCTTTTATTAGAACACTCGTAGTCGTACAGGCGAAGGGTCAGGATCAGCAAACACAGTATAATAGAGATATCAGAATCGTAGTCAATACCAAGCAGTGGGTCGGGGTAACCAGCAAGTATCACAGTCCGTATAACAATCTGGGTTCAAAGGTAGGCAGCAAAGGTTCTAGGATCGATAAACAACAAGGGTTGGCAACTGGGATAGCAAGACAGGGTAGAACGCTCAGAAATGTTAGCCGTGGCAGAAACAAGACTTCGCAATGAGGTGACGCCAAGGTCTGGCTTATATGGCAGTCTCTGATATGGAACACCTGGCCAGTGATCAGTCCAAGGTACGGGGCTGATGGGTAATGTAGTGAGTATCAGTGTAAGTGAGTGTTTGGATGCCTGTAGGTGTCAGTATTCGGGCGATGGTGCCCTCTGCTGGCCTCTGGAGGGACTCACGGGGTTCGTATTCGTGACAGAACATTTCTTAAAATAACATTTTTTCTTAGTGTGAAGAACATTTTAATAATCTAAAGAACCTTTTTCACTATAAAGAACATTTTGTAGAATGGAAAGGATCCATGGATGCTCAATGTTCTCCATGGAACTGTAGATGTCAATAAAGAACCTTTACTTTCAGCTTTCATTTATGGGTGAACTTCTCCTTTAAAAACTTAAAAACTTCTCTTTTTTTAATCATGTCCCCATATGACCCTTGGAACACCCAGATCTTAGAAAATATTTCAAAAAGACATCCCAGTGACCAACAGCACCGTTCAAAAAGTCAGCGTTGAAGTAAGACAATTATCCCATTGTTGTGATGGTTTGATTTTTGTTCCAATCCTAAATTCTCAAAGGATATGCAAACATTTTAGGCAAATGTATTATTTGATTTGCTTGGTCTCAAACCATTTTAAACTCCCAGCCGCAGAGAACAGTTATGTAAATGTCGCTAGAAGACATTTTTATCTTCTTGAGGTTATGTGTTTAAAGAACATAGTTGTTTGTGAAGATTTGTAAAGATATCTGTTCAACGATATTGTACCAATCCGAGACTTTCCCAATACGCTGATGTCTCTGTAGTCTTTTAGATTTTCTTTGAGGGCTTATAAAAAAAAGTAGGTGTTCATTGAATGCTATTTACTGATTCATGACATCCACTATCGCGCTCACTTGGGTCTGAATAGCTCTGAGTGGCTTACATGTACTTAGTTTTTGTTTATGTTGGCGGATAAACTCCCACTCTCTTCATCTATCAATTCCTCTGTTTTCATTCTTTCCCTTTCACTGCCTTTATTTTCTCTTTTCCTCCACCCTGAGGTGTTGTAGTCAGTCTGTAGTGTTTGTAGGCCACAGGGTTTTCCAACTAGAATCTGTGCCAAACCTAGCCCATCTGCTCCACAGAGGCTGTGTTCACTGCAGACGGCCATAAAGACACACTACAGCATGCAAACCTTTGAATATTTGTGTGAAATAACATTACTTATTCAGTCCTCTTTCTCATTACAGTACAAGATGAAGGTCATCACATCAAATGTGAATGAGTTTCAGACACTTCACAACATCTTAAAGGGACAGTTTATCCAAAAATGAAGCAGTCCGTCATGTTTTTCAAAATTTCTAAACACAAAAGTAGATGTTCCAACCCGATCTCACGCAATTCGTACATTTATCACAAGGTGACTTATTCGTACGAATTCGTACGACCACACTCGTACAAATTCATACGATTGTTGCCAAATCGTACGTATTTTACGAGTTGCACAATTCGTATGAATTTGTACGAATGACCTACACCTAACCCCGCGCCTAAACCTAACCATCACTGGGGTTTAGACAAATCGTATAAAATCGTACGAGTGAGGTCGTACAAATTCGTACGAATAATCCACCTCGTAAAATACGTACGAATTGGTTGTGAGATAGCTTTGGATGTTCATATCAAAATGTCCAAGCTGCTTTTTGCCACGCAGTGAATGCTGGCCATGTTTGTTGAGCAAGGTTATCTATAAATAACAAATTACATTTTAGTCTTTTCCTTACACAAAGCTGTTGTATGGCTTCAAAAGAATTTAAATATGATGAACGTTCTTTAAAAAGTCTATATTGTGTTTTATATATATATATATATATATATATATATATATATATATATATATATATATATATATATATATATGCTTGTTGACTTTTTATTGTCTTGTTCAGGTTATTTTGCCAGTCCTAGAAATAAACAATATACAATTCATAGTCCAAATTATGAATCCATATTTTCCATGTGAAAGTGCATCACCACATGGTCTTGTCATTATACTTGATCCATATCAAAAGTTTAGATCTGAAGGGGTTTTCTATTCATGTTGTATGTGATTGGGTGTTGGGCGTGAAGTGGCTTTTATTAATCTATTGAATGAATCTGATTGTGTCAGTTTGCTTTGAACAAACTCCAGTAAAACCATGTGCAGGCTGTTAAGTCTGTCCAAGCCAATGAAGCTCAACATTTAGGAGGGAAATTTTGGGAGAGGTTCATGTAAAAAGAAAATCTCTTTAGGTCTCCTAATGTTTTGCAGTTCAAATTGATGTCTTGTGGATCAAAGCATACTGGAAGGAATTTTTAAAGGAGACATTCCATGGAAAACATCGTAATCTTTTCTTTCTTTTCCTTTTTTTTACTATATAGATGTACTTCAGCATGCTTCCTCCACAATGTTTATATATACTAAGCTATAAAAACGGCCTTCATGCAATCTGGTCATAACAACAAAAAGGTAATGATATTATGAACCACAATAAAAATGTTTTTTGTTCATTTGTATGTAGGATGCGTGTTTGTGTGTCATAAAAATGTATTAGACATTTTAAATATATTTTAAAATCTTTTTTTTATTTCAGCCTCTTGTCTGTAGCCAAAAGTATGCAAAAGGCTTAAAAAATATTTTCGGTATGTAGATAAATTAAAATGCAATGATTTATTAAAGATAAAATTGTAAAAAAAAAAAAAATGACAAAGATAAAATACATATAATTTAAATATGAATATAATAATATAAATATATATTGTTTAGAATAACACATTTGACATATGACATGTAAACACACACATATATATGCTACTAAAGCATGTCTTACATTCTCATTCTTGACAGATAATTGTGAAAATGTGAAACAAGAGTATGTGAAAGTAGTATTAGGAAACGTAATTTTAAATAATAACAAATATATCAATACAGTCTATATATAATATATTTACACATTTGTTTTAAAGGTACAACAGCGCAAGAAAGCTTGACTAAGAAAGTAAGAAACTCTGTTGTGTAGAACATATCCCCTTATGCCATGCTTGATTTTCCTCCCCAGTGACAATTGTCGAACAGCTTGAGAAAACACACAAGAAAGAGCATCTTCCTCTTTTGTATGTGTGTGTGAGCCTGAATCGCAGCTCCCTACTGATCTCCATCAGTGTGTGCCTGGTGGTCCCTAGAGGGTCTCTGTTCACACACACTTCCTCCCCTACACGCCCCATTGATCTGGGTAAATGCCCACCCAGCCTCTGCATTCTGCCTGCAGAGGAAATGACTGATGAATGTTTGTTTGTGTGTGTAAGTGTGTCACCGCCAGGCCAGTGTGACCGTTATAAAAAAACATCCTAATAAGCAGCTGATGCCAGTGTGTTCTGATGATGAGTTCACGGTCCAATTCAAAGCCTTCATTATTTGGGCTTAATAGGACTTAACTGCATTGAAGTGTCACATTATTATTTTTTAATATTTTTTTTACAAATGTAGCATTTGGAATGTGTTCTTTCCAAAATATGACTTATATTTACTAAATAACTTAATATGCAAGTGTAATTTTTTTAATAGATATATAAAATGTATAAATTAATGTATATTTACACAATATATATACTGTATATATATATATATATATATATATATATTCTGACATATGACACACACATATATATATATATTATATAAATATTCATTTCATTCAAAAACGCCCTAAACTTTACCCCAAATAAGTTATATAATCAATATCTTGTTCATGTTTTTGCATTGTTATAAGCTTGTTGTTTCATCTGCCACTATTCAAATGTTGACTCATCTGTTTTCCCACAGTTGAAGATGTTTTTCTGCACACAGAAGGAGGAGGAAGTGATGTCAGAGTGATGTCAGCGAGGCTGCGCTCTGTCAAACAAGATCAAGAGTCTGTCAGCCTGAGCTCTGTTGAAGGAGATACAGAGTCTTCTGCTAATGAAGTGTTTTAACAGTGATGACCCTGTGAAACCTCTGACAGGAAACTGCTAAGTGCCCGAAAGGAAGGAGATGTTCTCAGCCTTAAATTATTCACATCACAGAAACTACATTTTTGGATGAGAGTCAGTGTAAGATATATAATGAACTCTCTCTAATGTTTCTTGCATTGCTGTTAATTAAATCCATATGTGCTGTTGTATGCTGTGCGACTATAATGGTACATTTTTATACAAATAAATAAAATATAAATATAAATATCTTTCTTTGTTTTTACACCTTTCCATAATTTTAAACATTTCATTTTTTCATCAGTTTTCGTTTGTCGGGTTCTTTCTGTCCAAACGGGGCTGTTCTCTGTCATGGTAATGGCAGCGCAGTGCATTACTTCATGAAGAGAGGGTTTTCACATCATTAGTCTCAGACTGCTGTTTCTCCCATTACAGGGGGAGATAGAGAGAGATAGCCGCTATCAGATGCTGCTTTGCACTGATGATGCCTGTCTAATAAGCATCCTGTTTCCTTTTCAGTTCTCAAGACATGATAAAGTCTGAGAGAATGAATCAAGGCAGTCTCGCAGAACTAGACTTCTATTGCCATAAAGTCTGGTCCATTTAACAGCTCATTCTGGTCTAGAGTCACCTACAGTTTTGGTTAACAACAGGCCAATATTCAAATATAAAAATAAAATAAACATACATTGTACATTGCTGACTTGCAGCTTTAATTCCTATAGTTTGCTCCATGCACACTGTCTCTCTGGTTTATTTGTGTGTTGTGTGAATGTTACAGGGTTTATCAGCTTTCCATGATCCTGAGTTGAAAATGTGGATATAATTTTTGCACAGACAAGGTAAGTAAGCCATTTTCTTAAACTTGTCTCATAATAACACTTATAATAATGTTTACATCTTGCTGCTGTTTAATGTTTATTCTGGTTCAGTACTCCATAGACTACCATTGAAAGTACTGTAATTATATTGTTTTTACCAATGTAGAGATGATTTATTTTCTATGATAATCATAAGTGACTTAATAATAATCATAAGATGTATTCCATGCAGCAGCCTGGTAACTTGTAAATGTCATTTTGTTTCCCAACAGTTCAATAAAATCCTGCAAAATTGCATAAATCCAGCCAATCGGATTGAAGATGAGAAATTTTACAAAACCGTTTCAGTTTTGTCTACAGTATGCATCAGACAGACTGTATGTGGTCTGCCAGCATACAATCTGAGATTTTAATGGATGAATCTTAATCCAGCTTGACCTTGGTGGAAGAACTCCCAACAGATTGTGTGCAAGAAAAAAAAGATAGTTGAAAATATTGTTTTCAGGCTCGTGTCTGAGCACTAAGGTACCAAATAATCCACTTTTCTCTGGTTTTTCTGCAGGTATAAGAAGAGGAACCTTGTAAGAAGGACTGGAATCTATATATAAAGAGCTCATCTGTGAAAATGTTAGCTTTAGAGCAGCTAATGGAGTGATATGTGCAGATGATAAGAGCAGCCAGAGCAGGGCTGGAAAGAAGAAGCTAGTGGTAAGATGTGATGCTGACCAGAGACGATAAGTAGTTTTTCAGTTACTCGTGGTTAGTTGCAATTCATGTATACTGTATATGCATTTGTGGCATGCTGTCCATTACAGTTAAAATAGGCATAAATTATTTAATTTAAAATGTATTATTATTATAATTATAAAAAAAATGTAATTCTTTAAATTAATTATCTAAATCATATATTTGTGTAACTTTTGCAGAAGGTATTTGCTGAAATTGGCATTGTCAGAATAGAATACTAGCTTATTATTAAATATAAGTATACACTGTACTATGAAGTCTTTTTTTTTTAAATAGCATATATTCAATAATTAGTTTTTCAAGCATTATTATGCAAAATTACCTCATCAGATTGCATGTAATTGGCATCTAGTTATGGTGGCAGATTGTTCGTTTTTAGTTACTTTTTTTTTAAATGGCTGATGGTAAAATGAAAAGGTAAAAAAAAATTATTTATGAAATAGAGTATTAAGTGGAATGTGCTCTTTTGTGCTCATTTGCATGAACTAAAAAAATCAACTACTTCAGCTTAAAAAAGTTCAGTTTCTGCCTTAAATTTTTAAGAATAATCAAATTGGCTAAACTCATAATTAAAAATTAAATTATATTAAACTGACTTAAAATTTGACTTGACTTGACTTTGAATTAATAAACGAAAAAAAACGTTACCAAGATTTCTTGAACATACATTTTATTTTTGATACTAAAGAAACAGCAAGCGTAGTACAATCACTGTAAATATATCACTGCCAATATTAGTGGCTGGCACTGTATAAAACATTATTACATGTATATTATTGCTCTTGTGATTTAATCTTTCAGTTGAGCTAATGATATGTAGCTTCTGTACTAACTAAATAAGCAGCTGTGTGTGTCCAAACACTAAATGATCGACCTCACTCTAATGCATCCGAGAGCTGAGGTCAGTTTGATTGCATTATAATGAATACGCTAGAGAACCGCCAGCTCAACTGGACCCAATTGCACAGAAAAGAGGTAAAGGCCTCAGAAACCAGCGATTTCTAAAGATTAGGTTTGTGGGCCAAACTTTGCAGTCAGCTCATATCAGTCCCGACCCCCACATCTCCCACCCCAAAAAAATCCTCTTTAAGCCCCCGTTAGCCAGCTGTTTATCAAAGCCAGATGTGTTGGGCAGGAAGCCACTGGAAATTAACCATGGCCTTGTCCGCTCTCCTCTTGAAATGTCCTGTAACACAGAGAAAACTCATGTAAATTCCTTCCCTCACCTCTACATCTATCAAGTGACCGTTTCCATCAGAGACTAATGCTTAAACCTCGTGGAAATCGGCACACGTCGAAGTGTCTGATTTGTTTGGAATGTCAATAGCTAGTTCTGTTGTGAATTGTGATTGGATGCAGTAGCTTTGTGTGACACTTTGTGCATTTATTCATGGTGGGTTTAGATGGATGATGCTTTCGGGAATTGTTTGCATTTTTCCGAACTATTCCACTTGGAAGTAAAGGATATCCTGAGGAAGAAAGTCAAAACTATTATAGGGTTGTTCATACTGACAGTGATTTGCAGCGACAAAGCACCAGTGAGGTTATGATTGAGGTGACTAAAGTAAGAGATAAACTTTATACTAATGCACAGTAATTAGATTTGACGATTACCAGTATGAGTGCAGGAAGTGAAGCTCATGTGATCCAGCTCCTGATACAGTTTCAGATGTAATCGCTTTCCTTCAAAGAGCAGTTTATTGAGCACATTAAGGATGCAGAGCTGCAGTGTGGTTCTCCAAAGCATTTATTGGGAAATTTTGAGGGTGGGATAATAAAATAAATTACAGTTATGCACATATATCAAGGCTCTTTATTCCATGTTGAGCTCCTAATGCTTGTGTTTTATGTGTGGGGGAAATGAATAGCTAATTGATTCTGAGATACCACTTAGACACTCATATGAATTTTATTTCATTTTATTTTTATATTTTACTTTGAGACATGTTTCCTCCATATGTTGATGTATGCAACCTTAACAGGATCTAGTGAGTGCACATATTGAAAAACTAACCTCAGATGACAAAGTGTACAATGGATTGATAATGTTTACTGGCAATGTTCTCATTCAGAGTATTTTAATGGGTAGAGTTATCAATATATTTGCTGGAAAAGAAACTGCTGTAAAAGTTCACCTTTTAGAAGTGCGTTAGCATGCATATGGCCTCAAAGCTAGACTTAAATGAGCTGAAGTCCTCAGCATTTGAATGTTACATTAGCACAGATGCTTTAAAGTTGTAGAATGAAAAGTGTAACGATACATATCTGGATGAAAGTAGGTGACAGTGACATAGGCGATCAGTGACATTGACCAGCTTTGGTAAAAATGTCCTGCTTTGTTCCACTATGAGAGCAAGGTAGCTTTGAGTAATGATGTTTGGGGTCATGATAAGAAGCACAAAGAACCTCCTTGCCCTCTCAGACCAGGGAGTTTTAAAAGATAAATTACTTGGAAGATTTAGGTCAGTTGAGTGTGTCACCGCTTTGTTGCGGTCCCTCTGGTGATGAATTACTGCTATTAAGCTTCAGGATGGTGGGGATTGTACCCCAGTGACCCTCGGTACTGAACACCTGCCAAACAGATCACTCCTTCACGTCTGACCTCCAAGCCTCCACCTGCTGAGACACTCCCCACTGTCATGTCCACCTCTTTCTTGTTCCTAATATTTTTAAATTGGCTTCTCTATAAAGAATCACGTTACAATAGTCATCTGTTTGATGGCAGAGTTTGGCTTGTTTGGTTGGAATTGTCTCTGGATGTTGTGGGGCTGTCTTGGCTGACACGCTTCTGCAACATCGCATGGCGGTTGGGGACAGTACATCTGGACTGGCAGACCGGGGTGGTGGTCCCTCTTTTCAAGAAGGGGGACCGGAGAGTGTGTTCCAACTATAGGGGGATCACACTTCTCAGCCTCCCTGGGAAAGTCTATGCCAAGGTACTGGAGAGGAGAATTCGGCCGATAGTGGAACCTCGGATTCAGGAGGAACAGTGTGGTTTTCGTCCCGGTCGTGGTACACTGGACCAGCTCTATACCCTTTCCAGGGTGCTGGAGGGTTCATGGGAGTTTGCCCAACCAGTCCACATGTGTTTTGTGGACTTGGAGAAGGCATTCGACCGTGTTCCTCGCTACATCCTGTGGAGGGTGCTCCGGGAGTATGGGGTCGGCGGCTCCCTACTTAGGGCTGTTCGGTCCCTGTACGACCGGAGCAAGAGCTTGGTTCGCATTGCCGGCAGTAAGTCAGACCTGTTCCCGGTGCATGTTGGACTCCGGCAGGGCTGCCCTTTGTCACCGGTTCTGTTCATAATTTTTATGGACAGAATTTCTAGGCACAGCCAAGGGCTGGAGAGTGTCCGGTTTGGGGACCATACGATTTTGTCGCTGCTTTTTGCGGATGATGTTGTCGTGTTGGCCTCCTCAGACCAGGACCTTCAGCGTGCACTGGGACGGTTTGCAGCTGAGTGTGAATCGGCTGGGATGAGAATCAGCACCTCCAAGTCCGAGGCCATGGTTCTCAGTCGGAAAAGGGTGGATTGCCCACTTCAGGTTGGTGAAGAGTTCCTGCCTCAAGTGGAGGAGTTCAGGTATCTTGGGGTCTTGTTCACGACTGAGGGAAGGATGGAACGTGAGATTGACAGACGGATCAGTGCAGCTTCTGCAGTAATGCGGTCGCTGTACCGGTCTGTCGTGGTGAAGAAGGAGCTGAGCTGTAAGGCAAAGCTCTCGATTTACCGGTCAATCTACGTTCCTACTCTCACCTATGGTCATGAGCTGTGGGTCATGACCGAAAGGACAAGAGAGGGAAGTCTGGGCGTCTCTGCTTAGACTGTTGCCCCCGCAACCCGGCCCCAGATAAGCGGAAGATGATGGATGGATGGTTGGAATTCAGAATTCAGTGTGCACCTACAAACTGGTTCCACTTCATAGATGCCAATAAATAACCTCTGTTTAGAGTGCAATATGTTTCAGTATTAATATGAGCTCGATCTAATTTTACTTGTGGGATTTAACTGCAATTGATTATGTATTTAATTGCATTTTATTATATTTCGTCATATTTTATTTTATAAATTGACTAGTGGAAATGAACTGCTATTGGTTATGTCTTGGTATTTTATTGTAGGATTTGTATTTTAGTTTTTCGTTATGAACTCTAAATTTCTCATAATTTTTTTTATGAAGTCTAAATTTTAGTTTAGTCTAGCATCATGCATTTTTGTTTGAACGGTGAAGTTAAGATTGTTAATATTAATGCACTTGGTATAAAAAACTCTCAGTGGACATTTGTTATGGTATTTCTTAATCTAGGTTAATTTTAATTTATAAATAGATAATGTTTTTCATTTGTAAATTCCATGTTCGTTTATGATAAATGTTAATTTATATGTATTTTAATGAGTGGGTTAAGTAACATGTGGCCAAGTATTCTGTCTAATGCTCAGAATTTGTGCTCTGCATGAAACCCATCCAAGTGCACCCGGGGAGCAGTTGGGTGATCGGTCCCTTGCTCAAGGATCTCACCTCAGTCATGGTGTTGAATGTGATAGAGAGCGCTGTACATTCACTCCCCCTACTATTGACCTACTTCAACGATTCTCTGAAATTTAAGTTGATGATTCAAGCCTTTTTGTAAAGTTTTACCACAACTATTTAGTGTCAATTGCTGGAATAATTATTTGCAACTTAGAAGAATGCCTTTGTAAATAGTCATATTATTGCATTAAGCTGATTGCATTATTTTCCACAGCTCAAGTGTCTCAGAACCGATGGGGAGTTGGGCTTATTTAATGAGACTATTAACTTCTAGTCAAATGTGAGAGTTTGTTTGGGCACCCAGCGCCGCAGGGCTGAATGCATGTTAATTGGTGTCTGGCAGGGGTTTGATTATCTCGCTCTGGGGTTTTAATGGAGCCTCAATGGATAAGAGAACCGCTGGGGAGGATGGGTTCTGGACACTGGCCAAGTGATTCTCCATCAGGTTGTGAAGACATAAAAAAAAAAAGTCTCTTAAGACATCCATTCTCTTCTGTTGTTTTTGCACTGCAAATACAATGTGTTTGCTAATGGCTCCTTACTTGGCCTGAGATTAATTATGCAGCGTAAGGTTTGGCGTCCAGTCGAGGGCTCCAGATGGAAGCTGTCTGTGTGTGTTTATGGAAATCAGGCTGCGTTCACACTGCCAGATCAGATGATGGATGGACATACAGTTTCCTTGGCTCAGATCGAGTCTAGGATGGCCGCATTGTTCCAGCCATAGGAATACAAGCGAGTTAGAAAGCATTGATTTGTGGTAATGGTGGAATCAGGGAATATCCATAATAAAGAATCAGGAGTGGAGCGAGAATGTTGCGTTTTTCTGTAGATGACCTTAGGAGATGATGCTCCATTATCAATTATGCAGTCATGAATGGTTTAGACATGTAAACATATTCCTTCTGGGAGCTGAAATGCAAACAGGATTGTTGCTGCCGAAGCGCCTGAAGATGTGCAAATACATAGTGTTCAATAAGCTGTCTTATTTTTTTTTTTTTTTTTATGTCTATGTTGGCATCATTAAAGGCACTGATTTCCATTTTATTTTGTATGATGAAAAAGTTGAGGGAAGCAGATGTCTCCAGATGTTTGCTTTGAGTGCAGTTGTTGACCCTCAGAGCCAGAGATGACATGCATGCCAAGACAGCTTTTATCCTCAACCCCCATATCAAAGCATCATAGAAAAACAGTTGCTAAAATGCTTAAAGTGTTTGTACTTCGTTGCTATGGTTGCTTGCTAGTTTAACTGAAACAATGACTCACAATTTAGTGTGTCTGTTCATGTCATTAGTACTAACTATATGCAATATTACTAGTGATGATTGCTTTACCAAACACCACAATTTTATTGAACTGAACTGAAATGAATATAAAATATATTTGCCACAACCATCTTTATGTTTATGTATTTTTATTGTTGTTATTATATTTTTACTGATCTTGACTGAACTGAAACAAAAAAAAGTATCTTTATTTATTTTATTTATTTCTGAATGTAACTGAAACAAATGTATGTTTATTTTCAGACGTCTTTATTGACAATATCTCTCTGGCACACCTTTAAACCTTCTTATTTTATTTTATTCGTACTGAACTGAATCAAATGCATGATTATTTCCATATCTTTTTTGTCAGTATCTCTGTAGAACACTTTTAAAGTTTAATTTAATTTTAAGGATTCTTACAGATGGAGCCAGAAAAAGAAAAGCAGGGTTAAGACTATTTCTAATACCTTCCTAGAATGTTTTCTGCTGCTTTCTTACAGTGTCTTTATTGTGTGTGTGATCTGTGCCTCGGGCAGTGTAGACAGAATAAGTCCCTGCATATGCGCCCTCTAGGTCCCAACTGCAAATACAGGATGCGGATTATCATGAATTGAGATTTTTGCATCCACCCGTCTATGAATGCAAATGTTGTGGTTTCTCAAATTGTCTTTAAGAAGAACAAAAAGATAGTGTTCAGATGTTTTATTTGTCTGTGCTGTGTTCCTAAGACTGAAAAGCGTTTCCAAGAAATGCAATTGTTGTTTGTCACCACTATAAACAAATCTTTGTCCAATCTTACAGATATTTTCTGCTCCTGAAAGCCATGTCCTCAGTAACCTGCATTCAATTCGTTTTCGGTTTCATTGATTTAAGGTGTATTCGTTCCAGGTGACCTTTGAGAAATGCGGCGGACAAAATATACACATGAAGACAGAGCCGGTGATGGAAAGAGACTGGAGATGGATACTGATTACATGTGTGTTCAGAAAGAAATATTCTCACCATCAAAATAGGATCGACCGGATGTGTCCTGGATATAGAGTTACTGTGAACCCCTTTCCATTCTTTCTTAGACTTAATGTCCAAAATAGAGTTAATGTTGAATGCTTTGTCGTTTCTAGGTACTCTTGAAATGTTTCTTTCTATTTTTCCACACTTTCTGCCTCTCTCTGAGAACAATACACTCTCCATATTGCTATTTTCATTGATTTGATTAATGGTTTAAAAAACAGGACTGCAAGGGACAGTCTTAAAACTTTCATGGAATAATGGTTGACTATTGAAATCTCTAGAAACAATGGAAACATATAGCACAGAGTTTAATTTAGAACGTGAGTATTGGACAGCTGGGTTTGGAAGAATATGGTGCAGACCTCTGTAAAATATTTACAGCGTAAAAAATATGCAGTCCTTATTGAAGTGATTTCTGTAGAATGAAATCTGACATCATTTGGCACTGATAAGGTGGTCTTGGTGGCATGTCTGTTTCTCATTGGGTTCCAGATTTTCCCAGCATTATGTTATAAAATATATCGTAAATGTCCATTTGACAGTCAGATGGTCTAGTAAATAGTCAGTGCAAACAAACCAGTTTGACTTTTCACATGCACAATCCGACATGTACTTGAAATATGTAGGCATTTATCCATAATTCACATATGGCAATGGAGAGGACAGTTAATCTGGTTTGTATTTTCACCTGATGGACAGCAGAAAGACATCAGTGTGGTCAAGCAGCGCTGAGGGAAGCAGATACTAATCCATGAGCTTTAGAGAAACCCAGAGTCAGGACTGAAGTGGGACACGGGAGGGAGGCAGGAAAGCCTCACAGTTTTCCTAACACGAAGCAGATCTTAAATCGTTGGGCCCTAATGGAGTCCATCTTTTATTCTGTGACGCTTGTGAGAGGCCTCCTGCCGTCTCTGAGGGCCGTCGCCGGTCCCCGCCTCTTACCGCAGACCCTCACGGGCTCTCTGCAGATGTTTGTTTGATCTGGCCTTTAGAGAGCTGGAAAGTCCAAGTTATTTTTGGACCCACAGTCGCCATTTAATTAAGGCGATTAAGGGATACCGCCAAAGACGAGGAAGATGGTGATTTACGCCTCGGATGGTGTGAGCGATGCGATGTTGACAGAGAACCGTCGTCCTGAGTAAACACATCTCAGGGTAATTGAGAGTGTGATGAAAGTGTGGACGGCTTTCTGTTTATTAGGAGCCAATCTCATGTAATTGAAACGGAGAGCGTGGGGAGCCTTGAAATAGTCAAGGTTATGCTTTCATAATATAATTATACAGTCAACTCCCATGTGCTTGATTTCATCAGCTCTGCGTATTATTTAATTTATACACGTAAAAAAGGGTATATTTATTTTGTGGTTTAATATCTCAATGTCAGGCTGTGATGGACACTTTGATCAATCAGGAGAGAGTAATTAACTAGAACTATGAATGTAGTCCTGATTATCCTGTGGTGGAAAACTGCCATGTGATGTGAATGATATTTCAGAGTTATTAGAAAGTGAGATGTTGATAAGCCACAGCTGCGATGTTGATTTATTAATCCACATGGGCCGTGACAGCATGAATGAAAGCACCATGAATTTTAAGCCTGTAAGTGTGTTGAATCCATTTAGCTAAACTAAAGAGCTGTTTGGTTTTTGATATATTTACATTTATTAATTTAGCTGATGCTGTTATCCAAAACGACTTACAGATGAAAAAATAAAAAATAATATACAGTAAATATATACAGTATATATATATACACACACACACATACTGTATACTGTGTGTGTGTGTGTGTTTGTGTGTGTGTGTGTGTGTGTGTGTATATATATATATATATATATATATATATATATATATATATATATATATATACACACCTCACTTTCACACATTTTTGGATCTGTAAAAATGATAAATTATGCCTATATAATCATGTATGTATTTATTTGAAAGCTGAATTTCATTTATTATATATATTATTTATTTTTATCTAATTCAAAATATAAGAAAAACAAACAAACAATAAACTGACTGTACGAAGATATGAATTGTCCTGAGTAGGGTTTCTTTAAAAAAAATAATGAGTTGCTGATTGTTATTATTCTGCCTAGTGTATTGCTACTTGCCAAATAAATTAATAATTTGTTTAAATTTCTCATTTATTTAAATACAGTTGTCGTTATACATTTTTTACCAATATAATACACATACATGAACTTTTCTATCTTGCACTTTTGACATAATAAATTATAGCTGTAAGAGAAACATATTTATGTTTCTTTGTTGTTGTTGTTGTTTTAGCCTTTACAGCAGTCATTTTAATTTGAAAAAAAAAACATGTCCAACCCATTTCAAAGACCCAGAGGGACCCAGAGCATTTTTATAAATTTAGGATGCACGGATCTTCGTGAGTGTGTTTTAATTACGCACAAATCACTGGGATGTGAAAGGTGGAGAAGGGATGCAGGAGTACCGGTGGCTGGTAAGATGTTGCCATGACAACTGTATCCACATAACCTCCCGGTTAAAGCAAGTTCTCCAGGGATTAGAAAAGCAAAGCAAACAGTCAATCTGTATTATCTTTATAGTTTAGAAGCGGATCGCTGCATTACACAAACTCATTTTCTCCAGAATTATAGATCCGTTTCACTTACTAAACATCAATTTATTTAAAAACCTTTAAAAGATCATTTTTTCTCTTAAATCTGTGCTCCTTCACTTTAATTACGCTGAATTTGTGAAAGCAAATAAATCTGTCAATAAGACATATGAAGCATATGGAAAACAGGCCAGTTATGTGGGTTGTTTGACATTTGGAAGACAGCAAATGCATCCGAAGTTGCAGGATATGAGCTATGATTCTTTTCTTTATGAACTATTGGCTGCATCGTTTAGTTTATATTTGACATTTTAAGTCTGTTGTCGTCCGTACTCAAAGAGCTCTCAGGCCTGGGTGGAAATGCTGTTTATCTCATAAAGAGTTTCTTTCAGATGTTTCATACAAAGCGTCACATCTCGAGTCTGAGACGTGGCACCAGATCAGAGAACTGAACTGTAACGGCATCATAGAACCACAAATGGAGAACATTAGTTGAGCACACTCAACCCTCCACAAGAATACAGCAAGCCTGTAAGTATATACAGTACTTGAAGCATCAACCTCCAGTCTGCGTTCACAATAGTAGGTTATTTTATTTTTGTTGTGAAAATTGATTGATCATCATCATATTACAATATGATATCTTTATGCATCAGAATATTTTATCTTAGACGTGAAAATTGAGATGAAACTTGTTGGCATGGCAATGGTATCTGGATGTCTTTTTAGTTAAAAGCATCTATTCTCATGTATCTATGTATTACGCTTAAAAAATTAGGTTTGGTAAGATTTTTAAATTCAATCATTTACAATTATTACAATTTAAAATAACAGTTTTCTATTTGAATATACAGTATTGTTCAAAATAATAGCAGTACAATGTGACTAACCAGAATAATCTAACTTGTTTGCCACGTAGCAATAAAAAAATATACGAAAAACCTTGATTATTCTGGTTAGTCACATTGTACTGCTATTATTTTGAACAATACTGTATTGTAAAATGTAATTTATTCCTGCAATGCAAAGCTGCATTTTCAGCATCATTACTCCAGTCTTCAGTGTCACATGATCCTTCAGAAAATCATTCTAATATGTAATTTGATGCTCAAGAAACATTTCTTATTATCAGTGTTGAAAATGCTGCTTAATATTTTTGTGGAAGCCATATAAATTTTTTTTTTTTTTTTTTTGTATTTTACAATTTTATAGCATTTTTTTTAAATAGATCACTTATAATTTTTGATCAATTTAATTCATTCTTGCTGATTAAAATTATTAATTTCTTTAAAAAGAAAAAGAAAAAAACTTGAACCATCTGCTGAACCAAAACTTCAAAAAGGTATGGTATAAGCCCTGCCTTAAGCCATTTGACTTCTTCGTCTCTCCAATTTGATTGTACTTTGTCTAAAGAAATGTTTTTTTCTTTCTGCATGTAAATCTTTCATCATGTTTTAGAATAAAAATATTTTCTGAAGTATTCCACCTCATCTTTGGCATGCTGCCGATTGCCACAGACAATAATTTTGTCCTTGACCCTCAGTTTGAATAAACGAAAATTGCATGTTTTTAACAAAGACATGTGGAATTGATTTAATAAGATTTTCTTCTAACCCTCAAATACTGTGTTTTTATCCTTTTTAGCATCAGGGAAGCTCAAGGATTCATTGAACAAAGATTTGGCCTTCTCAGTGGTATTGATGAGTGCATGTGAAGTTTCACAGCGTGCGGTGAACGGACAAGCTCTTCCTTTCAAATGACAATCACAGACTAAACATTGACACCTGCATGAACCGCGCAGCGTCCGTTTGACATCGACGCTTCATCAGGCCAAGTTTTGTTTCCCCCACTGCAGGAATATTAAAACAAACACCTAGAACAAGTTATTTTTGGCTGGTTGCTGGAATCTTTCGGTGTAAATTCAAATGAATAACATCTATATGACTGATGTGTTGTATAAAAGCGCTCTGTGTCCAGTATGATATGATATAGGTGATGGGTGACGATTGCTATCATGCTCATAAATCCTCGTGGAACATTTGCCCAATTTGTATTAATTTATTCCCCATGTTCCTGCCAGTCCTACATAATGGGGTGCTGTTATCATTTAATGGACCTTAGAAAATTCATAAGGTAATTACTGTGATTGATTGGATTAGGTTAAATCATGAATGTGACTTTGTACTAGCAAAGGCTAGTCTAAGGGAAAGTGTCTGGCTTTTTTGGGAGGGGTCAGATTTATGGGAAATCATTTACATAAATTAATCAAGGGTTGGCAACAAAAACAGTTCGTTCGTTTTTTTTTTTGTTTTTTTTAATAGAGACAAATGCACACTTCTCACTTCGTTTTGCATCATATTTTAGCTTTTAAGGGAAAAATTGCAATGAAAGGAAGGATTTTTCCTTTTTGTCTGAGAGATTTGATTCTGGTGGCACAAAGACCACAGCCTTTTATCCAATTACAGTGCATGTTTATCCCGGGTCATTTCCTGTCCCGCAGTCATAGCCTGAGGTAGTGGCTTGCGATCATGACTTTGTCGAATTATTGAGTTTTTTGTCCTCAAGCCACTCTTTCTTTGCACATCAGTGACTGTGTGTGTACATCTGTGTGCTTGTGTAACCATTCGGCCTAGGCTAATGTTTCAGAGGGTCACCAGCTGTGTTTCAAACATCTGTTCCTCATAGAAGCAGCCATGGATCCCATTTCCTCAATCCCTGTCGTGTTTATAAAGAGAGATTAAGCTTTGTGCCGTCTACTGAGGGTCTCCTCCTCTCTTTGACTCATCTTCATTGCCCATTGGCTGATGTTGATGGACAAGGGTTTGAGAGGTGAAGTGTTTTTCATTAGTCATGCAACTGTAAACCCCCTTCCGTGGAATTAGTCTATCCCCCAGAGTTGTGACCGCAACTAATTTATTCTGGTAAATATAGACAATGTCTCTTCCTGTAATTGGAATTTAGATACGAGGATCCATCAGTTGTACAAATGGTGGAAATTGTATTGCTTTTTTTATTGGTAAAGGTCTAAATTTAGCTTAAAACTTGCCAGAACTATTACAGTCTTTAAATGTAAATTCTAGACTCATTTCAAACAAATCTGTCTGTTTTGAGTTCTCCACAAGTCTGACTAAAGAACTAGTTGAGAAATGTGACATCAACCTCTAATAGAAGCAGCCGTGGAGTCTCCTACCAGAAATCATGTTTAAACATATGTTTTACACATCTGTGTTTTAGAAAACCTCTAGATCATTCTTTATTTGATTCAATGTATATTCTCCTACATCCTGGTGAAATGTCAGTCTTTTACTTGTATGCATCTAGAAAATATAGTTTTGTGTATATAAAGTAAACTATCAAATCAATAAAAAAAAATTGGGTAATTAATGGATACATAAATATCAATTAGAAATATATATTTTATTAGCAATAGTCCAGGAAGTGAACTATTGTAGGGTTTTGTGACAACAGTAGAGGGCAGTCTTCCATCTGTGTGCCTTTAAATACATCATCTTAATTATCATCTAATTTAATAATGTATGCCATTGTCTGTATTGCAAGTTATTAAACATTTTATTAGGTTATGATATCTGCCTTATGCACTGTGTCCTTGAATACTTGTATAATTTCCTGTTGTTTAAGACATGATACCAACCAAAGTAAAACCATATTTTTTTTAAACTACCACCATGATATACATTAGTATACCGTGTAAATATCATAATTTATATGAATATGGTAATCATAAAGCACCTGATATCGTCAGCTTACTACTGTACCACCATTATACATTTTGATACACAGGTAAAAAATATATTACATTTATTTTCAGACAAAAATAAAAGTACTTACTTTAGCAATTTTAGGGTTATGGTGGTGTAAGCTTGCCTGAAAGTTAAACAATGGAAAGTTAATAAAACTTTATATGATTGTGAATGTAATTTTGTGCATGTGCATGTAATATAGATTATATAATGCCGGACTTAATGTTGTTTATGCATGGAAATAGACCCTTCCATACTAGGACAGAAGAGCAGGGATGAACACATGGGCGTTAGGACCCCGCCGGATCCTCAGCTGCAGGGTTTCCTCTGTGTGTGTGTGTGTGTGAGTGTGTGTGTGTGAGTGAGTGTAATTGAGCTCCTCACTGCAGAACACATTCAGATCCCAGTATCATCCGGTCGGCACACATCTCTCTGTCTGTGGATTTTGACTTTTTATACTGATCTTCAGCAAGGACAACAGGCGTTTAAATGCCACATATCTAAATTTTTGGATTCTTTTTTGGTTTTGATGATCACTTTTCAAACATGGAAATTATCTGACCATGCCAAGTGTTTTTCAGATGCACTTTGTTCATCAGAAGAATCCCCATAGCTTTATTGCCCCTGGATATATAAATGAATGAATTGTCAGAGATGCTGGTGTCCAGGGATTATTGCGCGCTCAAGATGCAGGATCGGAAGGAATGCGACGCGCGCTCTCGGGAGAAGGCGGACTGTGAAGTGGAGCGGGTTCGAACCCGGGAGCGTCTGGACGCGACTGTCGCGGGTCTGACCGAGCTGGAGTATTTGAGACAGAGACAGGAACTACTGGTCAGGAGTGTGTTGAACTGTCAGGAGATCGCGGGAGAGGACAAACCTTGCCTTCCCGTGGAGGACAGCTATCTGGACACTGAAGAGAAACTTCTGGAGGAGAATATTTTATTGCTTAGAAAACAATTGGTGAGTAACAGAATTTTTTTTTTTTTATATATTTAATATTCTTATTATTGTTATAGCAGTTTTATTTAGTGCACCTTTTCTCTTTGCCTGTATTAATGTAAAAAAAAAAAAAAAAAAAAAAAAAACTTTATTTATTTTTTTATTTTAGTATCGGTAATTAAATATATTTTACGCAAATACTATGGCAGTACCATAGTACAGTGACAATATCTGATGATAGTACTATGTATTGTGCTTGAATGTTACTCCAAGGTACTTAGAAATTTTGAAATCCAATTTGTAAGTGAAGATAATCCCAAAGTACTATGGTATGTATGAAAGAGGCATAGTATAACCATGGTACTGCCACTGTACATCTTTGCTGCAAGGGGGGTGGGGGGCGGGGTTCTCATAACTTAACTGAGAGTGATTTTGAATGCAGTTTTAATAAAACCATTTTATACTTTGACTTTTTAGAATTTTTAGAGAATTAAAAAAATATATCAAATTAAAATCTAAAATCAGATTAAAACTTCCTGGAACATCCTTGAGTTTATAATGCAAGTCTAGGAGGGGGTCCGACCAGCCTGAATGAGATTAGTTGATGGGTTTCATTGGAAATGAACTTTTTACAAGCCCAGCTCAAGCCCCCTGCTGTCTTTAGAGGATGACCAAGATTAAATTTAACAGTTGGGCCAAAGACACCTGGTTCCACTTGAGGTATTTGCAAACATCTCCATTATTGTAACCCTATGGGTCCATCCTTTGTCGTCATTGTATTGTATACAGAAAAGAATTACAAGGTTTGGATTTGTTTTTTTGGCTTTGCTAAAGCCTCAGACATGTACACAAGTGGCTTGAGTCTTCCCCGTAATTACACTTGTTTATCTTGAGGTCAGTTTGTTTGCTTGCCTCACACCCAGAACTACATTAAAGTTAATGGTAATTTGTAGAGCATAAAATGCCTAATGTCCTTATGATTTCCCAGTAACAAACAACCAATCCTCTGTGGTTTTTGACTAATGGCGCTTTTCCACTGCATGGTACGACTCGGCTTGGCACAGCTCGGCTCGCATTTCCACCGCAGTTTAGTACCGCTTTAGAGTGGGTGGGATTATTCACATGTCATTATAGTTGTGCCGCCTCTACTGTAGATACTCCTGAAAAACTTTTTTGTTCTATCAATGAGAGGAACGTCTGTACTTCCACAACGTTACAAAAGGTGCACTCATTCAAAACAGTTGCGTTTAATCCTTCGTTGGCTTTACTGATTTAAACCTAGCGGTTGTGTTGTGTCTTGAGTTTACATGTCATGTTTTGGTAAGGTACGGTTCACTTGAAACCTTTTAAGTTTTACTAAAAAAAAACAATGAGGTGGTACTAAAAAAGTGGCAGGTACCAGGTACTGTACCCAGTGGAAAAAAATCCCAAATGTGAACCGTGCCATACCATGCAGTTGAAAAGCGCCATAAGTTAAATTAACTGAGTATAAACCAGAATTGTAGACACTGTTGTCCCAAACCCAGGCCCAGGCCATCAACAGTGGTCTGAGGTTAATTTGATGCCATTTCAAAATAACAGTTGGTGTGCTCTGCAAATTGCACTTTGTGTAAAAATGGTTTGTACAGCCTAGCATGCTGAGAGCTCAGGGCCCATTAATCACTCGCAACCCGCCTGTCAGGACCAGGCTTTTTTACAGCCTCTGTCTGCAGCAAAGAAACGCCATTCCACTGCTCCATATAGCCTGGAATCTGCACTGCATTACTTCCCCTGTCAGCAAACAGCAGTTAAAATTTGCAGCAGATAACATGCCTCTGATTATAGGTCATTTGAAGTAATGTCCATCTGCTTTGAAGGGGCCACAGTTTTCTCAGTCTGCTATTTCACCACGCATAATTTGGAATGCAGCACATGATACAAGTGTTGTCAGATGCATCCAATTGCTCTCAAGCAGTGTGTCAAAATCGAATGGTTATTCCCATATGAGGTGTGACTCTCATTACATCTGTCTGATGAGTGCTGTAAACTACTAGACATTCATGAAACATTGTATTAACATCTTTTCAAATTGTATTATTTATTTATAGAACTGCCTTAGGAGGCGTGATGCAGGTTTGATCAACCAGCTCCAGGAATTAGACAGACAGATCAGTGACCTGCGGTTGGACACAGAGACTTTGCATGAACATGTGGAAACGGACAGCCGGCCAAGTTCAGGTTAGTATCTGTTGTGAAGCCATAACTCCTTGAGAGGAGACTGTTTGATCATCAAAATAATCTAAGCAAGCAACATAGGCAGAAAGCATTTCCAATTAAACTGAAAAACATTTTTAAGGATTTTTAATATTTTACAATCACCCGAGCGAGGTAATCAGACTTCCTGTTCAAATTTGATCACTTTGCATAAGACTACTTTATGTGCTTTTGGGCCTGTAGTAGCTTGTGTACCTGTAAGCCCTAATGTCTCTTGTAAACTGCTTAGATGTTTTGCTTAAGCACTTATTTGGTAATACGAACAATCTGCACCCTGTGCTAGAGGCCTGCTGCAGCTACATTTGTTTACATTCCAAATACGAGAGGTCATTTTAGTGCTGGTTCTGACTGCACTTTTGTTGGAGGAAGGTTATATAAAGTGGAGATTGATTACACATGTGTCTGCTCTTCTCTGAAAGTCTCGATTGTTGAAATGGCCTTATAACCACTTCTAATGTGAAGGAGTTCTTCAGTCCATGAGCTGGTATTATTTTCTTCACAGCCCAAAGGCGGACCTTTGTTTTAATTAGAACAGCTATTTTGGTGTTGTTTGTAGTAGTTGTAATGGTTTTATTCCTTACTTCACCATTTTAATGCTAATATCAGTTGTGATGTATAGAGATCTGGTTCCTAGCTCTATTTCCCCTTGCAAATGGATACCTTCCTGGTAGCTATGTTATTCAAATTTTAATTGGAAGTAGGTTCCAGAAGAGAGCTCAGTGGAAAAGCACAGTCTTTGCATTGTCACCTCATTCCTGAAGATGTCAAATGAATGTGTTAATCTCTCGCCCTCCCTCTCCCAGGCTTTTACGACCTAAGTGACGGTGCTTCAGGATCCCTCTCCAATTCCTCCAACTCTGTCTTTAGTGAGTGTTTGTCCAGTTGTCGTTCCACCACCTGCCTGTGCACCCCACTTGACACCTCGATCTGTGCCTCCGAGGGAAGGCTTAAGCCTGCAGGTGAGAGTCTTTTTGTGACGGTTTGAGGTTTCTGGGTCATTGAGACTGGTCTTACCTATCAGCACTGTTCCATGAAGTCTCAAAATGCTCTTCCCTTCTTTAGATTTGTTAACCAAACACAGAACTGTTTACTTAATGGTGATTTCTTCCTCTAGCTTAAAAGCTGGTATCACAAAGAAAGGCTGCTTTGTTCGTATGTTTCTATTTTTTTCAAATGACATCTGTTTTTGTGTTGCATTACCGTTAGCAGAAAGCATTCTATAATCACTTAAGCTTGACTGTGCAAATAGAGGTGAAACTAGAGAAGTTTGGTCCCAGACAGAGACAGAAACAGTTTCACAGCCCTGCTGATGGCTCTCCCAGCCACACCTATAAACTAGAAAAAGGCTCATTAGCACATGAGAACCAATCAACCACCCACCCAGCTAAACACTACAACTCTAGCAATCAGAAATAATCTGCTCTCACAGGCCATGGCATCATGCAATTAGCTGTTTTAGTAATTTGACGTTGCCTTTTCCTGTAGTATTAACTGTTGTGTCCTCTGGGATTTACAGATGAGCTGGGCATTTTTGCTGAGTGTGATTGCAATTCGGAAGACTCAAGTTCCGGAACAGTCCGCAGGTCTCTTTCTGCATCCTACTCCCCTTCCCCAGATGGCTCCTGTGATGGCCTGTCCAAGTTCCACTGTGACCTCATTGCCAAAAATGGTAATGATGTTTACCGGTACCCCAGCCCTCTCCATGCAGTGGCTGTCCAGAGCCCAGTCTTCTTTCAATGCATGACTAGTAAACTAAAGGACGATTGTAACCTCTCCAAGCCTGGTGAAGCATCAAGCGATGAACAGAAAGCTGAGCAGGTCGTGGGCACTCAGAATTCTTCCTGGCATGCCTCTCAAACACTCCCAAACAAAAAACTGGATAGTTATATATTTGCACTACTTCAGAGGAGGGCACAGCCCTTGAGGACCAACAAACCCAGGACAAGCATAAACACTGACCCCTCCAAGAGCATTTTAAGGCAGGCTAGTCTTTGCTCACGGGCCCCACCTGCTATCCAGACCCAACAATGGACCTCTGACCTCAAGCCTAACTGGCAGATGTGTTTACAAGATTCATCAGCAGCTAGCACTGAGCAAAGTACAGCTTCACTCCAAAGACAGTGGTCTGCTGAGTGCAAGGGAGATACCTTACAAAATGGAGCATACTTTTCTCCAAGTCAGCCACAGAACGGTTACACAACCACCAATGATAATAACAATAGTTGCCTCTTGAAGAAGAAAGTTTCTGGAGCCACTAAAGGCCAGCTGTTAAGTGTTGCATCGAAGGATTGCCAGGATTTAGGCAGTCCAAATGCAGTTTCCTCTCCCAAACTTGACAAGCATTCTTATTACACTGTGGAGGACAATATATCTGGACAGGCAATAAAAGCAAATCCTCTTAAGAGGAGTCCTAAGGCTCAGGCTCCAGCAAGTTGTGGTAAAGATGCCGAACAGCTGCCTCCAGAGTTGCTCAGCCTCGGTTCTTCTTCACAAAGTCAAGATGAAGGAGGTCAATTGGTCAGTGCCCAGTACATCCCTGCCCAGAAACAGAGTGTAAAGTTCCACAAGGATGGCACCAAGAACATCAAGATTGTCAAAGTGAAAAATTCCACCAGTTCAAAAAGTAGGTCTCATGTTTCTGAGCATGTTCAAGAAACTGACAAGCATCGGACCGGATCTAGGCGGTCTCGACAAGTTGATGACATCCACCACTTGCACAAATCTTCCAAGAAATTCTCCACAAAAGCCAAGAGAATCCCTGCCTCCATCCCTGAAGGACGAATCCTGGAGAAGCACACAAGTTCCACAGGGGGTCGATCTTCTGCCCAGAGACACCACGGACATCACCGGCATCATGAGGCAGTGTTGGCCAAACCCAAGTACAAGCGCAACGACTACCACCGGCGGCTGAGGGGTCTCCATGAGATCCCATATGAGGAGGCTTTCAGAAGGGCTCACCGCAGGCAGAAACAAGAAATGCTGGGCCACATGTCAGCCATGTACTTGCCGTCTAACGCACACTACACCAGTCCCTACGCCTACGTAGGCAGCGACTCTGAATATTCAGCAGAGTGCGCCTCTCTCTTCCATTCCACCATTCTGGACACAAGCGAGGATGAGCGCAGTAACTATACCACCAACTGTTTTGGTGACAGCGAGTCAAGTGCTAGCGAGGCAAACTATGTAGATGAGAGCAGCACTAGTAGTGACTCTGAGGGGAGTGCAGGGGTAAATTGGCCCCAATTCAATCAGGCCGGTAAAGGATCCCATGGAATGACATCAGCACAGGCAAAGGCATTTGTTAAAATCAAGGCTTCCCACAACTTGAAGAAGAAGATCTTACGTTTCCGATCAGGCTCATTAAAACTCATGACCACAGTGTAAGAGAATTGAGGAACACTGAGATCGGTTAGGATCCAGCTAATCAAATTGGCTTCTTTCCCTTAACACACAATCAAGTGCCTTGACAGAAATCAGCTGTAGGGCCTAAAACTGCCTGTCGGTCAACTGGGAGCTCAACTTCTGTCCAGCACAACGCTTTACCTGCACTTTTTACCCCCTTGATGTTATTGTCTGTTGCCATTTTGTTTTTGTTTTGTATTTATTATAAATTGACCTTTTGAAGTGGTGTTTACATAGCAAGTTCTATGTAAATGCATTTTTCACACAAGGTTTACCCTTTTAAAGATATTTATAACTTAATATATTCGGTAAGCCATATGTGGAAATGTAATAGAAAGTATGACTGAGCTAAAGCAGTGTATTACAGACGCAGTCTGTCTGAGAAATGTCCAGTGCTACCAAGACTAGTTCACCTGCTGATTGGTTAAGGGCTTTTGTTTAATGCACATTAAATATGCATGAGCAACAGCTTCACCATTTACCTTATTAGATGTAAATTACCCTTTTGTAAAAAACAAAAACAAATATGTAAATGTATGTTCATTGTCTTTTTATTCTTTATTAAAATCCCATTGTTAAAATCATTCAGTGGATTTCAGTGTATTTTTTATTTGATGGTAGTGGCTGGTTTTCTATGTACTTTGGAACACAAGAAACCATGTTAAATTAGTATCATATGCACTAAACAACCCTAAATTTGCACTTCTGTTTATTTTTATGGCCTAAGATTTGAATCTTCTGATGTCAAGGGCATGTTAAACCACCCCAAACCCCTTTCTAAAGCCAATAGTGGTTAAATTTGCCATCTACTTTTAGTCTCTGCGTGCCTTTAGCAAACAAACAATTTCTTCCTCCATGCCATCTGGGTAACATTGGTCATGAGCAGCAAACTCACGTCAGTGTCAGCAGTGCAGTAGGTCTCCTCTGGCACCGAAGAACATAATGAAAATCTGCGGATCAAATGTTGCATTTATTTTTTATTTAACTCTGCTGTGCATGGTCTGGAGAGAAATATAGATTAGACAAAATAGATAAAACATAGAACAGATATCAGAAAATTATAAACAAAGCTGAATATTAAGTGCAAGACATTAGTGAAAACAAGTAAACCTGTTGAACTCAAGACTGCTGTCCTTAAATGAGTATCTGACCTTTCATTTTTGGCCTGTGTCCATCACAGTCTCATTGGAGAGATTTCCCCTTCTGTTTCCAGAATCTAGCAGAGATGGCCTCCTGGAATAGGTCTGGCTTTTTAAAGCACAGTGCGTCTGTTTAGATTACTGCAGCTGTGTGAAAACCAGTCTGTGTTCTCCTCTTTCTGGCATTTAGAAGCACATGGCTTTTCCTGCCTGGTTACAAGATGTTTCTTTATCCATTCTGAGACCACAAAAAATCTCATAATCAGAGTCAGTAAAATGTGAGTTTATTTAGCACGCATGATAGCCATAGATATATCCATCAAGGACAAAAGTATTAGGAAATGTATTAAGATGGTCAGATTTCACGAACATCTTTGTGCATCCATATTGTTGTTACTTAATATTTTGAATTGCAGATAATTATTGACGTTAAAAATATTTTTTTAATGGAATTGAAGGTGATTGACACAAGCAAAAAAAAGTCTAATTTGCAGAACTTTCTCATAGCTCTATCTAAGAAGTTTCACAGGGAATTTACATGTCAGCGATTTTGAGATTGAGATTTTCCACTGTGTTTCTGTGAAAGTACAAAAACAAATGAAGACCAAGATATTTAGGTCTGCTGTGTACTATACTTGCATTTTGGAAGACACTTTTATCCAAAGCGACTTACAGTGCATTCAGACTATAATTTCTTTATTTTTTCTTTTTTTATCAGTATGTATTATTCATAATGAAGCCAATTAACCATGGTTACCTTGGTTTTTGGATTAATGTACCATGAATTTACATGGATTTTAGGGTCAATGTAGAATTATCATTTGCGGCAGTGCTTTTGTATGTTTGTTTTTTTGGACATAGTCTTTCAATACCATATTTTGGTTCTGTGCCATCTGACTCTGGTATCACTGTAGTGCTTTTCTGTGAAAGTTAAGGGATCAAACATGATTTTGTATATGATAGTGTTTGATACTATGTAATGAATTAACACTACAAAGAAGGCCAAATGAAGCTGAGATTTAGAAGTGACCTTGTTCCACACTATCGCTAGCTTACATTTGTGCAGAGGGCAGTTGTGGTGGCTCTGGCGCTCAAGGTCAGATGGGTCCAGTGAAGCAGACGGGTTGGGGCCTGAGACAGTGGGCTATGAGAAGCATGCAGTCAGTGTTGATTTGGCCTTGCTTCTGAGCTACTCTCCAGGGCCCAATGACGCTCTCAGGCCTGTCAGAGATCACGCACAGATCATCTTCTTTTGAATGCAGCTCATCCAGCGGGTCAGCGAGAGGCCACGTTGGTAAACTTAATACATGAACAACTGGTGGATAACCCAACAAAACAATCTCCCCACCAGAAACCAGGGTGCTCTCTTCTCGTACTCATTGTCAGGAGAAAATTTCTCAGAAGTATCTTGATTTCAGCCAGTGAAGGTGATCAGATGGCTTTAGGGCTTTTAGTGTTGTGGTCATATGCACTGCAGGCTGTCTGCTTCATGCAACCACTAAATATATCGTCCCCTCTCTTAAGTCTCTGGCTTTAGATTTATTGGTTGTGTTCACTATTGACTGAAGAGAGCTTTAGAGATTTCCACCAGCATTACTGGGTTAGCAAACAAGAGATAAACAATGAAAATACCTGTTGAATATTTTAATATTGTTTACCATGATTGTGATGCTCATCTAATAATTGAATAATCAAAATTATAAAAATGTACCATTCTCTGAGGCCTTTCCATCTTGATTACGGTATTTATTTTCAATTTTATTTATATTTCTTGATGAAGAAATTTTTTTTTTTTTTAAATTAGAAAATATTTATAAATGAACTTGGAATGGCTGGCATGCAGCATATTTATATATTTATTCATATATTTTTAGAATATTTAAAAATGGGCGGTGCTTTTTCTGTCTGGTTAGCTTGTGTGACTTGCAAAAATGTTTAAATGATTTAAGGCGGGGCTTAGCAAAGGGTCAACTTGAATGATCAAAATTGGAGCTTTTGCAACATGTCAGTTTATTCTTAATTAATTCCCAGTTAACTAAATAATCACATACAAAAACATTTGGGGTCAAATCTTGATAAAGATGAATTAACATGTTATCTACACTTTAAATGGCTATGCAGCACTGTCAATAATAATAAAATGAAGACAATTGGTTCTTCTTGTCATCAGTTTTCAATCAGATTATTATTATAATGTTCCATTGGGATCTATATGGATGTTAGTGATCGTTACAGTAACATGAAACTGCTGAACATTGATTTACAATTTATTGGCCTGAAATAGTGTTCTCAGTCTGTTTAAAATTTTCCTGCCGCACATGGAAGGCATCATTTTTTCTTTCTCTTTCCAAATGTTTGGCCTCATCTGAACTTCTGACTCTGGAGTTAATGAAGACAAAACAAATAGCCGCTTTCTAGTTTCCATCATGATGGCGGTTCAACAGGCACTAATACCCAAACACTGTCACATTAAGCTGAATAATGCTTTAGCAACAATGCAGCGTCCCACCCACTGCCCTTTCCCTTGCCCCTTCTCAAGGATACACTGAAACCCTGTTAGAGTTTCCATAGTCCATAAAGCTACAATTTCAACTGTGTTCAGTCAGCGTTTATATTAGCGTAAAGAGGCCCCATAATGAGCATCTTGAGGCTTGTTTATGCCTTGAGCTTCTTGATTTCCACCAGCGGCTCTCCTGAGTCCCACTGACTTTCTCTATAATTACAGCTCTCTCTGTTTGTTCAACATCTCTTAAGTGGTGTGTTCAGCACACTCAACGACCTGGCTCTGAGGAGTGACACTGGCTTTGAGAAGAACAAGAGCTGCTGTGTGTGTGAGAGAGATGTAGAAAGACACTTTGTTTGTGAGACTTCTGACTTCTCTTTCCCTGCAGCAGCTTGTCCTCCTCCACTGATCCTCAAACAGTCACCAGAGTCATAAACTTAAATGGGAGGAAATGGATGACAGATATGGAGATACTATAGATGTGTAAATCAAAAGGGACCAGAACCAGACAGACCACAACATCTCAGACTGTGTCCTAACCCCTCTGTTCTTTGTACAATCAGATCTGGATGTGGATAAAAGACTTTAGGATGTTGCAACTTGTCCTGTCTGGGTTGTTAAAAGAAGATCTGGACAATGCCATAAAAGTTTTCCAGTCTTCACTGGCTAAAAGCGTACGTGTGTCAATGTGTCACATGTAACCATTGTGATCTCGTTTCCGTTGTCAAGCTCTCATATTAAACTATACTTTAATTATTCTATTGATATCTGGCATACTGAAGATCTGTAATGTCTTGGCACAAATTAGCCTTTCCAGAATTTTATAAGTTAAATAGGTTATTTATAACCTGCATTTTACAATTTAATTTTGTATTGTACAAACACATCCATATAATCCATATACAGATTCAAATGTATTATATATGTTTTTATTATTTACATATGTTTATACAACGTGTAATGCAATTGCTATTTCTATTGATTTATGTATATATACAAATCTACTATATTAGAATATTTCTTGTACTCTTGTCATTTTGACATTTACAATTTATTATTTTTAAATTATGACATATGTTCATGTCTTCTTTATTTGTTTACATGTCTATTTCTAATTTCTATTATCATGTATGTATGATGTTTTTAAATAATTGTTTTATTTATACATTGTTTTAATTTATATAATTATTTAGATTAATAATTTAATTTATATAGTTTATACAATTGATAATTGTATTTATCACCTTACATGGATTTTAAACAGGGCTTTAAGTTATGAATTTTATTCTTGGCTTATTTTTATTTTTAAATTAGATTATATTAAAAAAAATGTTTTTCTTTTTTTTTTTTTTTTTTTTTTTTTTACTATGTTTTACTTTCTATGTCTAAATGTCTGTCTACTTTATATGTCTTTATGGCATATGTCTATTTATTTTAACAATTAAAAAATTCCTGTTCTATGGAAACATGAATGAGTAATAAATATAAAGTATTAGTATCACAGTCGTTCATAGCCAGCCAAGATGAATATTATATCTGGTTATATTAGCATTCACACTACAAATATGATATGTATTTCTGACTACTCCAGAGTTGATTGTAATGATTAAATGAAAGTTAATACCAGGTAACAGACCCTCTCACAGCAGAAAGCAGTGACATTATTATTATTAATCTGCATCAATGTTACACACTCCTTGAAGATCAATTAATGCCCACAATTCCTATCTATCTGCAATCTTGGGAACCAGTAGGAATCGCTGTTTAGCAGCAGCGCCCCAATCCGACAGGCCATAATTCACCGCAAACAGATAAATGCATCTCTATATAAATGAGCTCCATGGCTGACCTCTAAGAAAGCGCTGCAGGGTTATGATGGGAGAGATGCGTGTGTAATGGACGAGAACCAGGCAGGTGATTATTGTGAAACACATTGTCCTCCTTAATAGACCTTTTCCTCCTTTTAGTTCTCCCTGGTGTGTCATCAGAGCTCGAGCCCTGCTGCGGTAGCCATTGAGGAAGGGTTCGTCTAAACCCTGAGGAGAGAAAGAGGGACTTGTGGAGGTCACCAGAGCCTGTGGGGAGGGGAAGGGAGAGGGGGTTGGTGGTCTCAGTAGGACCCTACACTTCATTTACATGTAATCAGAGATGTTGAAACAGGCTTGAGGGAGTCAAGGGACAGTTTGACCACAGCTATATTTGATGTGGCTTTAAGGGGGGAGGGAGGGAGCAGGGGACATTGCTTTTCAATGAGTTTTCAAATGCCACTTAACTTGGTTTTTGCATAATGAAAGCTGTAGAATGGGGCTGTTTGCTATGCGGCGAATGCAAACACTGGAGCTGCCGCTCATTTATGTCAAAAATCACAGCTATTTGTGTGATCGGTGTGCCGGTGGGAGGCAATTGCATTCGCATGGAATAAAATTTAGGAGCACAACCGCAGATTGATAAAAAAAAAAGGTTGCTTAATCCTTCCCCTCTCTTTCTCTTCTCTAGGTTGCAATAATTGTCTGAGGGTATACCTGGTTCGACTTGCCCTGAGGAATGACATTTATGGTACGAGCAGCCCAGCGTTTTTCAAAAGCATTGATGACTGTCTTGATAAGCCCAGAGAGAGTCATTATGTTGTCAGACTGATCCATTACTTGCACTCAGTGCTCAAAGAAAAGCCCTTTGCATTGCTTAATGAAAAGCTAATCATGACCACGTGAGCATACTAACCTTTTGTTTTATGGTTGCTAAGGCTATTTGATGTCACATCAGATCTATCTATCTATCTATCTATCTATCTATCTATCTATCTATCTATCTATCTATCTATCTATCTATCTATCTATCTATCTATCTACCTATCTATCTATCTATCTATCTATCTATCTATCTATCTATCTATCTATCTATCTATCTATCTATCTATCTATCTATCTATCTATCTACCTATCTATCTATCTATCTATAAATATTATTTTGTGAATATTTATATAATGATTGTATTATAATATGTATTTATAAGAATTTGGTCACTTTTCATGGCAGTATGCATTTACATGAGATGTTACACATAATTATAATTTATATATATTATATTATATATATATATATATAATATTGTTATATTATTATTATTCATTTATTTATAATATTTCATATACATTTTATATATAGTGGTCTACAATTATGTTTATTTTTATTTTTACATTTGTATAGAATATTTTTTTATATATTCAAATGAGGCATTTATGCATTTAGCCAACCATTTTTTATTGAGGGGGGGGGGGTGCGTATAAGTTTAGTTACATTGTTACTTGAAACTTCCATCATTATTTTAACAAAAAAGTTTCACACTAGTTGTGTCTTCATACAAAGCAGCTCAGCATGTATTTGTTTAATATGCTAATTCAGTCAGGCAGTAAGCATTGATGATGTAGTTTGTGGAGCATGAAATGTGTCTGTGTTGTTCTGAACAGTCAAACGGGGATAAACAAACTGTGTGCAGTTGTTTGAGAAGAACGTCTGATGGGTTTGTGCCACCTGTGCATATAGATTGAACCACCAGCGCAATTATATAAAGTAGAATAAATCTACAGCCTCCATTGATGGTCATCTTAATATATTTAATATCAGTTCAAAATATTTTTGCCTCCAAAACACTGATGTGGATTGTTGTGAATAATACATTCGTAGGAAATGGTCTGTGGACATACTGTACCTGATGGTCTGACCAACTTCTGGTTTCCTGTACTCTGAAAGCCTGCTAGAAAAATGAACCAGCTGTGGGAAAACATTTGCACTCTGTCATTCAATCTTGTTTTTAACACCATAATTTACCTAAAATACAGACACTTTTGTAAGCCATAATGAATCAACAGAGGGAACAGGGACATCCAAACGGCCATAAACCTGCCTGATAGAGTGGGAACGATTGTGGAGTCTGTTTTAACCTCTCTCTCGCTCTAAAACAAAACAGCTAAGAGTCTTTTGATGTGAGTTGTATTATTATTCAACGTTTCAGATTCTACTAAAGTTACTTCACAGTTTCATTCTTTCTGTCTATTTCTCGATACATGAACACATGCACAGGGTAAGCTGAAGCTGACATACCTTTCATTATTATAATGAGACTGTAGCTCTGCTCGCTCTCTCGCTCTTTCTCTCTCTCCTTCAGAGCACTGAACAGAGGAAGTTGTGTCTACTGCCCTTAATGAGAATTAATGATGTTGTTATTTCTTCCATATAAGCTTTATTTGGTTTGCCATGTAAGTTTACTTTTAGAAAATAATCTGCTGTTGATGCTGTTTCTACACAGAATGCTTACACATAGGAAAGAAAATCACAAAGGATATTTATTTAATGTCTGTGATTCATTTATATGTTAGTGCTAGACAAAGATTATACATTTTTTTTATTGTGATTAATCGCATTACTGTTTGTGCTTAATCGCAATAATTGCATTGTTATGCCACAAAACTAAAAATACATTCAAAAGTAGTAATTTGTGCACTTTCTTTCATTTTAAAGTAGGCCTAGTGCTTTTATGAACAAAAGTGTAATACACTTGGTTTGCGAACACATTAAACAATAAGGTGCTTTTTACAGCAGTTCTTTTCACATAGTAACAATTAAATATTTATTGTAGCCTAATCTAACTTATAACATTAATGTAATTAAATTAAATATAAAACAAGCTATTTATCACTGCCAGGACATTAACGTTTTTATAGAAAATATTTTATAGTTTGTTATAGAAAAACAAGTCCAGAGCCTCGACCATAACATTATAACAGGCATCTTCCTATTAGAGACCTGCACGATCGCGGGACCCATCACAGTGGAGCGCGGCGCGGGACAATGATGTGCGGGTAGAGACTCGTGTTGCGGGATGCGAGAGAATAATTAAATCTTAACCGTGCCGGAGCGTGTTTGACCCGCTAAGCCTGGTTTGTTTGACTTGTGACTAGCCTTTTGGAAAATTGTTCAGTTTTGATATCGTGGTGGATCGCCACAAATAAATAGATGTCTGGGAAACACATCCCACAGCTCAACCCCAGAAAGCAACATAGTGTTGGCCCAGATCCGGCCCACATCTGACCTGGCCCGAAAATGCTTGCTGTCTGGGACAACCTGAGCCCAACTTCATTACTCATCACTTGAACTGCGTTTGTAGCTGGTGCCACTAGCCAGACCAATAAACAAACAGACCGGAAGTTAACTTTGGGCTAGGTGCGTGCGCCTGATGAAAATGTCTATAAACAATTAATTTTAAAGTCCTATATGCTTTTAGTTCATATAAGCTCTGTTGTTTGATTTCTTATTTCTTCTTTTAGGAGAAATATTTGAGAAAACATTGACACTTCAAGGAGACACAACTAAGCAAAAAGACCAACAATACACTTCTACAATGGGTAAGAAACAGTTTAAATCTTAAAGATTTTATTTGTTTTGTTTGTCAGTTTGTCAGCTTTGTTTCATGAGTCTCTTATACTTCAAATGTTAGTCTCTGATATGTCTTTCAGTTCATTAAGATTTGGACTCCATCATCATCATCATCCTTTTCATCATTAATTAAATCAACAAATGCACTGTAGATTACTTAAATATGATATCTTAGTCTCTGTGTGGACACTTGAGAACAAAACATGGGCCTTTAGAGATTAAAACAAAGCAAGAACAAAATACATTTCTCTAGATCAGCATAGTTAAAGTCTTTGAGCATTGCATTTCAAGTTTGAAACTGCTCTTAGTGTTTACAGTGAACAATTGTGTGTTGTGTGGCATGGCATCAGATGGTGCTGATTGGAACCTCGCGTGAATTGGCACTCTAGTTCTGGCACCCGAACAACGCAGCCGCATATGGAACATTCCATTTGTCAGAATTATTTGCAGCACTTGGAAATAAGTGCTGTGTGCATGTTTCAAAGATGTCTGATGGAAGAAGTCATTAGCTATGCCATCGGTATTAATGTGGGAAAATTGCAGAAGCCCTTCTTAGATCACACTGAGCCGTCCAAAGTGCCACTGCAGTGAAAATGCCACACACTTCATGCAGGTGAGAGAGATTTACTAAACTGCATGCTGAAATATAATTATAGTTCTGCACTTTTTCAAACCGTCTGAATTCTTCTGTGGTTTCATCAAAACGTCTTGCCCTCACAGACAAACAGTTCTTCGGAGTACTTGATTCTGATTAGTCAGGTATAGCACTTGTGGCGGTAAAATGTTTTGAGTAAATAGTACTGTGCACTCTCTTTATGGAATATTTTGATTATTTTTCACCCTTAGATTCCAGATTTTCAAAATGTTGTATCTAGGCCAAATATTGTTAAAATTAAAAAAAAAATTACCCTTATGACTGGTTTTGTGGTCCAGGGTCCCAATTTGGATCTCAAATGAAATAAGGACACAGTGTTGTTGACATTTTGCTTATGCGAACATCCAGGCTGCTGAATAGAAGAGATTTTTCCACATTCCGGTCTGTCCACAATATACTTAGTCTGTCAAATCGTCAGTGCTGAAAGGCTCTGATAAGCTGCTAAAGTGAGACCAGTTTAATGTCAGCTACTCATATGACATTGTAGCTCATCACACTGTCCAATTTTGGCCTACAGTCTAGTCTATGATTCTACAATAGTCCAGTAACAGAGCAGAATGTTGGAGCCCGGTCATGCTAAGATGTTGACTACTGCCTGCAGCTTTAAAAGAAGTAGTTCTGACATCCTCAGTAAAGCAGTTAAAAATAGAGGTTGTGTACATACACAAATACATCTCCACCAAGCCATTCAAACCATGTTCACACGTTCTTAAAGAAATCAATCGAGAGGTTTACTGCCATTCAGCTGAAATGAGGCAGAGTTGTTGTTTTCTCTACATCTGGGCGAGACCTCAAGGTTTTCTTTGTAAATCAATAAGACTCCATTTGCAGTTGGGCTGGTTTCTGTCTGTCATTCACGTCTGGACAAGAAAACCAAAACAAACCAGTTTATTTGTAAAAAGGCACTTATATGTGTCTGTCTGCGGTTTTTAGGTCATGTTCACTTGTTTTCAAGAAAGACAAAGCATTATACGAAAATAACAAAACATTTTCTTCTGAATTTTTACTTAGGCTATTAGAGATTAGAAATTTCTGTAGTTAATGTGACTACTCTCACATTTAGATTTAGCTGAAATTTTCCTCTAAATACCAGTTTTAGTGAAAATGCATGAATATAGAATGTAAATGTAAATTAGAATGTAAAGTTACATAATTTATCTAATACATACATTTTAGAAAACATATTGACGGACATCAATAGAAGATTATGCTTTGAAAAAGAAGACACAAGGTTTAGGATGAATCCATAAATCATTTATTTCATTTCTGAATCATTGTAGTTAAATGTCATGTTGGTGCCACCAATAGTTAATTTTTTTCTCATGGTAGGTACAACAATACTTATTGTGCTTCAATGCTTCATTTAATTAAATTATTATAATTAAATTTAATTATTATAATTAAATTCTGTCATATAAAGATTTGCAAATAACTTATCTAAATGGTTTAATCTAGATTTGATTTATAAGTAAATCAAGGAGTGCTGGAATGATCCAATTAGTTGACGTGTTATAAATCATGTGGTTAAATGCCTTGTTGTCACAATACACACATACTGTAGATACCATGTGAGGGCTTATAAACTTTTTTTTTTTTACAGAAATGTGGACCAGTCAAGCATTTTATGTCCAAAAATGTGATAATCAGGCCGAAAATTGTTGTGACTGCTAGGGTATAGAAATGCATATTTATATATAAATGTTTTTCATGTTGTTGACATCTGTTTTTAGGAATTTGAAGTTTGGCTCATGCATGTAAATTAAGTGAATTTTAAGTGAATTAAGTGAATTCAGTTTTTTGAAAAACTGATTTGCTAAGAGAAAGGCAGGTTCAGATTACGTGTTACAGCTTGCTTTTAATGAGCAAATAAAATAAATTAAACATCGAAACCCTGAAAAAAAAGTTTACATTATACTAATTTAGTGTTTTTACGTTCAATTTTCATGTTTAATTCAGTGAGTTACTTGATGTTTCTTTGTAACTGATGTGAAATTTAAAAGCAGAGTGAAAATGTCTACATCAATTTTTTTTTTTATGTACCATTGAACTCTCAAGAAGGTCTTTCTCTATCATTTACTGATAAACAAGAGCCCAGCTGGTTATATTTCTGACCAGACTTTAGACATTTTAATGTCAAATTAGCTAAATGCATTAACTGTGTTAAATTTAACACTGTTAAAACATATTTCGTTTAATTAACCTCATAATTTACCTCATAACTTTGACAGCCCAATGCACATGTCATGTATGCTT